>NW_009610028.1:28426-45511 GCF_000690535.1 Cariama cristata
TCACTCCCTTGGAGTGGCTGTAGCGTAGATCCTGCATGCCACTGAAGCAAGGACCCTGTTGCTCTTCCTTTGCTCAAATGTCTGCAATAATGCAAATAAGATGAAGAACGGGACATGGCACCAGTCTGCATCTTGGAATTGTATCCCTGGGAGAGAAGGATCAGTCTGATGCCCAGCTGAACTGAGCCTTTCTTTGCACCCAGGTGCAGTCAGTCAGTGAGGCAGCATTCACTGGGAAATGGGTGCAGGTCTGGGCACTGAAGGAGTGGGAGGAAGGTTACAAAGCGTCACAGCTGACCTGTTGGAGATCCAGCCCTGGCTCTGGGAGGGCTTTTGGAGGGAATCAACTCTGGAGTCTCATGCTTCATGTATGACACTTGGGAGAGGTCTGTAAAATCAGGCTGCTGGGGCTGCTTGCATGCTCGCTTCTTTCGGGTCCCACATAGAGATGGTGTAGGTGTAAACTGTGCTGTGCTGTCTATATGCTTGCTTTTTTTCCTACTTACAACTTCTATTCAAAAGTGAGCTGTGTGTGCTGAGATTTTACCTTGTATCTTCAGTAATGAATAAGACCTCAAGTGACAGGTCATATACAACACAGTGCTATTATATATTTGCGGTTTTTTTAAAATTATTTTAAAAGAATTAGTAAACAGGGAATACAGACAAATTTGAAACCAAGTCCCTGTCCTCTTCTCACTGTGTTCATTGTGACTGGATCACGACTTTTCTCTTTTTCTGGAAAACTGCAAACCAGGCAAATGTTGACTCTGAGAAGATCAAGCAAATAATTTCTGCTCTTTGGTTTGCATTGTTGCAGCATGAGGGCAGATCAATGGAATAAATCAGAAGTCAAATATCTGCCCTGACCCGTAAAGAAACATGGTCCTTGGGGTGGAGCAAGATGATGATAGAAGACACACTGTCTTTATTCCCATCCGTTCCAAGGGCAGACTGCTGTGAAGGCCAGTCCTGGTGTGGTAGCAAGGATGTATTGCAGGTCTCTATGCATCAGCGCATCACAGTAACCAGCAATGCTGCTCTAGGGATCTCCGAAGAGCATCAGACTAGCTGCTCTACCAAAGCTCTAATTTGCTCATCGTTTTTGTCTGATGTGATTAGCAGTCAAGGCTAATTACCTGCAGGAATGGTCCCTCTTGCCTCCGTGAGTCCGCACATGAGAAAGCTGATGTTATGATCCTTGGCAATATAAGCTGTTCTTCCTTCTTTCCATCATAGAAGATACAAATATTAATGAAATGGAGACAGGGGAATGCTGCAGGATCAAATATCTTCTTTCCTCAACTTTTCTTCTTTCTGTGTTCTGCTTTGTGTGGTTGTTTCTCCTATTGATAGAACAAAGAATGGCAGAAATATTCTGAGAAGCAATCTTATACGCATACATCCATTATGTGAACAGATAGAGGTATGCTCTGTGCCAACACTTTTTACTGTTGGTGAAGAAAAGAGTGAAAGTAACTGGCGAACAGACATACAGTGCGATTATTTCCTTGTAAGTAAATGTGATTCAGTGACCTAAGGAGGGGGTGATAGAGAAGAAAGTTAATTGAAATGGTCTGGATCTTCAAGCAAGTCTGAATTTAACCCTGCCTTCCTGCATGCCTGTGTGCCAGCTGCTCTTTATCAGAGAGGGAGGCAGTCTTACCCAAAAGCTGAACTTCTCTTTTCTTAGCAAAAAGTAGAAATAGAAAAGAGCCAACAGGTTTCAGTATACCCTGTGTATCACAAACTATCCAGAAGCAAAAAACTAACATGGCGAGGCTGGATTTGGGGTTTGATCCCTTGTCTCCTGTGCCAGCACACATCACGGAAAGTGCATTCAGCTTTGTTGAGATAATTGTTTAGGACTGGAATCAAGAATTGTTAAGATTCATGTACAGGGAGAATTAAGAGCATATGACTGAAATCCATAAAGGCCTGCTGACTGAGTGGTAGCTTGGGTGCTGAAGATTGTGTGG
Source organism: Cariama cristata (assembly GCF_000690535.1). Lineage (NCBI taxonomy): Eukaryota > Metazoa > Chordata > Aves > Cariamiformes > Cariamidae > Cariama > Cariama cristata. The sequence continues at coordinate 30,406 of NW_009610028.1, forward strand.
CTACAGTAATACAGAAAGGTAATGAGGTAAGTTAGCTTATAATGAACCCTATGAAGCCAGCAATTTCCAGTATTCTAGCTATTCACGATAAAGCTGAGCTACATTTATATTTAGCTGTACTTAAACTGCACTGCCATCTGAGACATTTTCAGCACTAGCTGGGCGCTGAGCAGAGGTACAAAAGATCCATATTGTGTGAATCTATGTCTCTCACATGCCAGTAAGGTCCTAAGTCCTTTGGGGCTGAATATCCAAGCACTTGCCTGGTTAACTCTTAACTTTCTAAAGCGTGCAGCCTTACAGAAATGAACACATGAACCTGTAGTTGTGTATGGACGAGAAAATCTGAGGCTGGGTCCATTGAGCGTTTTGGAGTTTGTTTTGTTTTGGCTTGAATATTTATTATTATTATCATTTTTATTTTTGCAAAAGTTGAGGTGGGAAAGGAATATGTGTGCGTGAAATTGTCCACTACTTTAGGCTTTGTAAACAATACACATTTCAGCTCTGCTTTCTCTTGGCATGTAATGAGCAATAACAAATAGCATAATTTTCAGAAAGTTTCAACAGTGGAAAATTGTTCCTTGCCCTTCTATCAGCATTGCTTTTCCGTTTTTCAAATTTCCTTAAGAGTCATGGTGCCAAGAGATCTGAGTGGATGTCAGTCAAAGGGTTTTTCTGTTTGAGCTTGGACTCACTCATGCCGTATTGCAGTTGAAACTTAACTCAATCCTCATAGGTGTTTTGACTGATAGGGACTAAAAGACAGTCTCAGGAAAGCTTAAGTACCACTGTTTCTTTCAGGCAAGATATTTTGAAATCCATATTAGACTTTTTATACCTGCTTGTTGGCAATGATTTCCAAATTCAATTATATGGTATAGCTATTAAGAGAACAAACTATTTTTTTCCCCCTTCCTTATTGGCAACATTTAACTTGAAAGGAGGCTGCATGTTGCCAGAGTCCTCCCACTCCTGTCCTGTCCTCCAGGGAGACTGCAAACTGCTTTGGAACGTGCCAAGACCTTTGGGACACCCACACCCTAGGAGAGAATTGAAGTATCAGCAGTTTGCTTGCATTAGCTTTCTGACATTGCTATTAAGAAGTACCAGGGATAGATTGTCACTGTTCTGTTTGTGGTCATCTATAGCTTTGCAAAATCTTTTTTTTGTTCTTTTTTTCCATGTGGATGTTTACCTGCAGATAGGTTCAAGACAGGACAGTGGTCACATGGAGATTTTTCACATTCTGATATATCATCATCACCAAGCATTTTCCTATTTAAAATGCAAATAGCTAACATTGTAGAAAATATGCACTATAATATAATCAGTCATGATGTACAGTGTGTCCAAAGTTCAAAAACATAGTCTTCAGTTGCAAGGAAAAATTTTACTTACATTTTAAGTATCAATATTTTCATTTGAATGGTTGTGCTTTAAAATGTAAAGTAGGGAATGCACCTGAGTGTGGTGTGTTGAGAATTTTATATATTCCTTTGCATCTGTGACTGCTTTGCTGAACCATTTGCATCATGACTTATTCCCTCAGTCTTAAACTGGAGAGATCATCTGCATCACAGGCCATAGCGACTGCTGATAGTTCTAAAACAGTTGATAATTGGTACTATTTTGGAATTACTGGATGTTTAAGTTTCTGTCATCATTACAAGATCCATTTTATGTCTTTGCATGTTGTTCAGTCACTGGTTCAATGTGAGTATAAAATGTTAATGAGTGGGATTATTTTGCCCATTCATTTACACAAGTATACATAATTAAATAAAGCACAAGGTGGTGAAAAATTGGGCTGATGCTGTAAATTGTGTTCTTTAATGCCTGCCTGGTCCAGAAAACTCTATGTTGGCATCTAAGTAAACTTTGTATTTAAGAATTGAGTTCTGGATAATATGAACCTTATCACCATTTTTTTAGTATGTATATAATTCTTATCTTCTATTTGTCAGGCTTTTAGTACATTCTTCACATTTTTGTGCCTGAGTGCTTTCATATGTAGTAACACAGACCTTTTATTACAGTTAAGTTTCCTACTTTCTGCAGTTTGTAAGATGAGCTGAAGTTGCTAGATTATCAAATCTTCTTGCCTCCTGGTGCTAACTTCTTTCAAGAGATCAAACAATGTGGGGTTTGTTTTTTGTTTTCATTGCACGTGCCTGGGGTTGATAATTTTCATATTAAAACCTAGCCATTGCTCTCAACTTGACAGTACAGTGAGAAAAAAAGAAGCAGGAAAAGGGCAAAGTGCTCTTTGATACTTTGGAAATGCGGCATAATGAAATGGTGAAATGTTACAGTGGCAAAACTGAATTAGCAGTAACATAAGAGGAAACAAATCATGACATTTATTTTTAGGAAGAAGCCTCCCACAGAGAACTGCAAAGTACCTTGCAGGGAGAAGCAGACTAGAGAGAGCTTTTTGGAGTACAGATATTCCCATCAAGCACCAAAGAAAGAAAGTATCTTTAAAAACTGAGCTGTTTATTATTATTGTTGTTGTTATTATTAACACCACCACTCATGGCAAAGAGTGAGTTGCTCCTGCAGCAACTAGTGCAGAACAGATACATAATACAGTTGGAATCCTAAGAAAACTAGGGATATAGGCAGCTGCTTTTGCAGACTAGCTATTCTGAAGAGAATATACAGCATGTATTTTTGGTGGAAGAGGGAAAATGATTAAAATGTTAAAATGAGACTGGAGTGGGAGAATAAGGTAGAGACTGAAAGATGAAAAGAATGGTGGGAAAAGCGAAGTTAAAATAAACCCAATAAAGGACCATTTAAGAAGTGCAAGGGTAGACTATGGGTTGGAAATTAGTATAAATGGAAAAGAGCTTTCTTTTTGCACTTTCTCTTTTTCTGAAAGAGTATTTAGCTAACTCTCAGTTTCCTATATATTAGTCTGAATTAGCAGATGTCCTGATTCTCTGGATGTGGTCCCATTTTGCACAGCATCAAGCTACAGGATGCAAAATGCCCTGCTGTGTCTTTTACATAATCAGCAAGAATAATAGTTGAAGTACAGAAATTGTATTTATTGTCTATCTAGATCGTATGTCTATAATTAACCCATCACAGGCAGCTGTGTTCAAATGCGTGTTTACACACAGAGGTGTACCTATATACCTGTATATGTGTGTGCATTTGGTTAATTATACCAAATGTCAGTAAGCCAGCGAAGAGTCAGCAAATGAGAGATGCTGAACAGCAAGAACAGACAAAAAAAATTGCATTACATTGTAGTGCTGCATCCGGTTTGCCCTTCCTCATTCTTGTCCTCATACAGCAGTCCACACTGAGGTAGTCTCCGTATTCAAACCTATGAAGAGATTGGAAATAGCACTTTTCATCACGAGGTACCCAGAAAGGAGTTGGTGGCAGCAGGTTTTTGTCTAGCAGGAAAGCTGTGTGCTGGGAAACACCCAGTTGAATGTGACTGTCATGTAAGATGGACCAGTCTTGTAGGTATCAGAACCATGGCATGAGTTTAGCCACAGTTCATCTAAAATTCAGCCTCTGCCTATTTAGACGTTGTGGATCTGATTGTGCACTGATTCTGTTCAGTGTTTGGACTCTGGGGAATGTATAATTGTCAGTGACTGTTGCTGGACCAGGCAAGGGCTGAATGAGTCAACACTGGCCCTGTCCGAAGCAGTGCTAGTCCTGTGAAAAAAGAAAGGCTTAGGAATAAGCATTAATTCACTATTTCATTCCTTATTTGATGACAAGATATTCCCTTATGATAATTACTACAGTGCTTGTTTAAAAATCATCCTTTCTAGCTCTGCCAGAGGCAACTTTTGCATGAGTAGGCAGCTTAAAATCCAGCAGAGGGCAATGCTGTATTGCACCTATACAGATATCGCAAGTAAGTCTAACTCGAGGACCTTTGAATTATCTTCCCTAATGAGAGATCATGCGTTTGATTCATGATAGATTAAACTATCCTTGTGGTTGGGGTTTTGCAATAAAGTCCTACAGTGTTTCTGGGGAAATTGCTCCCATTGGTGGTATGTGTGTTGCTGATACAAGAATAGACTGATTGCATTACGTGTTTGAGCTGTGCAGAAACAAAATAATAATGATCCGTCGTAACTTTCCACCAAAACTATCAAGAGTTAACATCCCCTACCTTTCCTTCTTTCCTTTCCACTCCCGTCCCCAGTACTTGCCTGTTAAGTTCTTCAGCTATTGCAGTTTTGCTAAGGCTTTTTTTCCCCGTTGTCATTTCTTGCAAATTCACAGAAATGAGAAATGACAAAACTCAGAGTTAAAATTGACGAAGTTTAAGTCTTGGGAGACTCATTGAAAATGAATTCCTGTTTTACAGAAATTGTAAACACCATGCATGCCATGATACTTTTCTGTCCATCTGGGAAGAAATTCAAAACAATGGACCGGTGAGAAGTACCTTCAGTTCAGTATATTCAGTTCTCTACTCCCTCATGAAGAGTATAAAAAGCAGTGGAGATCTTACAAGGTCTTGTGCTCCAGTTTGATTCTTGGACAGCTGCAATCTCACAGGTTTATATGTCTTTGATTTCATTTGAGGACGATTGCACTCTTGTCTCAGGACTCATCTGTGTGTAGTTCAGGTGTAACTGAAGAATCCAGAGCCTTCTGGAGCTCTTTGCTCTGACAAGGACCCCTGGGCCCAGAGAGGAGCCTGTGAAACTGGTCTTTCAGCCACACACCAGCTCCCCTTTGTTGCCATTATGGCAGTTCACAGTAGTAGTGCAGTCCCTGGAAAGCTGCTTTTACCATGCTGTTCTCCAAATTCCTCAACCGGCCACAGCAGTAAAGGGTTTCAGTTGGGTTTATGGGAACAGAGACAAAAAAGTATTCCCAAGGGATTCTCTCTGCAGTAGAAGCACCTCTTGGAGAAACGTTCTGTGCCTTCTCTGTCCTCCCAGGTTGGGTTACTCTCTGTAGCAACCTGCAGAGTGACTACCGGTAGCAAATGGAGAAGGACTTCACTTCAGAAGTACAAAATACATACATGTTTTTACCACACTTCCTTGGTTGTCTCCTGTTCCTGCTTCCAAAACAAGTCAGCAGTGACTTCCACATTTTGCAAGCCAGTTTGTTCTAGGGGACCAGCCACCCTTATTAGGATACAGGGCAGAGATCCCATTTTCTGTGGTTTGCATATCTGATTATAATTGGTTTCACTGGTGCTTGTCTCTTGGACAGTAAGGATGATGTGAAATTGATGAATGATATATTGGAAGGGAAGGAACATAAATACAGTGTAAAGCCTTACTAATTAAATCCATGAGTGATACACCTTTTTGCATTTAAATGTTGGTTTCTGGAGGCTGCCACCAACTACAGTAGAATCTGACTTATGTGAAAGAACTTGCTGCAGAAGAGTGGACAAATGCCATCCTTGCTGTGTTGGAGGTATACATGACACTACTCCTGCTATGCACAGGCACCGCATAAAGACGTCCAGGCTGAGGCCAATAAAGTGCTATGATGGCTTTTACACCTTTATTGTAAAGACTAGAAAATCAAGAACAAGTTAAATATTAAGGCTTTTATGACAGTGGGGTACATGAGGGATGTGGCTGCGAGCTTACTCAGTGGCAAACCCAACAGTCCAGGATTTACAACTAATCTCTGGGCAAATTGTTTTTCTTAATTGATCTATGCAGCGATGAAGTTGACTTTGGTTGCTTAAAATTCAAAATCTGGAACTGGTCACCTTGCTAATTCAGTGTGTGTGCAGCCCTTGGTGATATAGACTGCCTACTGCTTTCTAGGAGAACTGAGGTGCTTGGATCAAAGCTGTAAAGCCCATGATGTACAGATAAGCGGCTTGAGCTGCCTCCTCAGTAGGCATCAAGTCAGTGGGACAGCCCCGAATCGTGCCCGGGGAAGAGGAGCTGTCTCAGGTGCTGTCACCGCTTGGTGCCTACTCCAGTGGGAGCTTCAAGGTGGTTTTGGGTTTTTCCACTCCAAAAACCAAGGCCCAAAAGTAGGTGACTAAAACCAGATGAGAAAGTGAAATCTGTTTGTGCTGTAAACAGATGTATACATGGAAAGAAGGATGAAGGCAAAAGACTGCTGTCACATTTCTCTTCTACCAACCAGCAAAGCTTCCAAGTGTTTATAAAACAAGCCTCAAAATCCAGCTTTTCTTAAGTCTTTAAGAGTGCAAATATAACTTGCAGCCAATGAAATGCCATTGTCTCTGCTCTGTGGCAAAGTAAGTGTTTCAATTATATATTTTCTTAAGGACATTTGGACTGGGTCCTTGAATACCAAGTCCCAACTGAGCAAGAATTCACATAACTGAGGCTTAAGCCCCTGATAATAAGGGTTTCTTAAGGAAGCACTAACGGAGCTGGAGTGGAGTGGACTGAATGGCCACACTGAAATAATGGAATGCTTGTGGCAACCAGAAAATTATTGTTTATTGGCATAATCCCAGGATAAGCTTCTGCCAAGAGCACATGGTCTTTCCTTGCCAGTTTCTTCATATGGGGAAATACAGTACTGAATTTCTGCACGTAACAGCAGTGCAGAAGAATGGGAGGAGGAGAATTGGCAGTTTGCTTGAGGAAGGGGAAAAAAATGTATATCCCAAATGGTGTAAACAATACGATCCCTAGAGTTCCAGTCATCAGCAGGCTCTAAAAAGACCACCTGGGTTTCAACTTTAGGAATATGATCTGAAAAACAGGTCTGAAAAACAGGTCTGAAAAAGTTCTTTTATGGAGTTCTCTCACTTGAATCTGTAAGTATCCCTGAGTGCCACATGCAGGGAACAGAAAAATTTGGAACTTTGTTCTAAAAATCCTGCCTTTCTGATGGTTGAAGTGCTTACGAGCAGTTTCTTTCACACATGAATAAAGAAGACTGTCTTGCAACTCTGCTGAGAGGCACATTCTCGAGAAAGTTCTGTTGAATCAGCCTTGGCAAATATTTTATTCGCTGAGAAATGCAGTTATAAGATGCAGCTATACATAACTGCAGGTTAGGTTCAAAAGTTTATGGAGTAACTGCTGCTTGTGCAAGGGAGAAGAGAGCAGTGACACTACTCTATCATACTGCCTTGCCCTTATCTAGTAGTCTTTTGGATAGACTATTTGGTGAAGGAGTCCTGATTCACATTGCCTCTTTGTTGGACTGGAAAAGTTTTTCTTTTCAGCCAAAAACTCGCATATTTGAATACTGTAAATACTGTCCTACAAGTCACTTTATAGTGGTAGTTTCTCCACATCTCCTGTGGAAGCTAATCATGTAGTATAAAATACTTAAATATTCACTAGGTCGTAATAATCCCACTTTCCAGGAAAATGCCTTTGAGGCTATTAGAAATATGTGTAACATGAGACAAGTTCTTTATATGGGCAATTGAGATGCCTGCCTGAGAAATGTTTGAGCTGTAGCTAGGGCTCTCTTGGGGAGTAGGAAACAGTAGTCAAAACCTCAGCTATCAATCACAGCCAGGATCTGAAGACAGATCTTCCAAGCTTTGAATTTTTGTTTTGAAATCAGTACAAAATTCAACAATAAAAACATAACCATAAATGATTTTTCTCTTTCTTTTAATTTCTGATGGTGAATTAGCACTAAGTTTGTCGGTCTAACTGATTGTCCAAAATCCCAAAGGGGTGGTTCTCAAAGAGCTTCAGCAAGAGCCTGGTTGCTGTGACAGAAGGTCCAAAGCTGAAAAACAGTCTGGTTTGGAGAGGACCGGGAAAGGATATTGTCTGGAAACAATCAACCAGTAGATCAACAACAAATCAGAGCTGTTCTCAGCCTGCATTTTTTTTCTTTTTACTTCTATTTATTACTACATTTGGATACGTGGCATAGATACATCTTTTAAAAATTACCTTATTTATATGTTAATAAGAACTCAATTTGGATAAAACCTGCCTTCCAGCAGTAGTTCAACCTCCTCCAGGGCTGTAGCCTCCCTTTGGAGGTTAAAAATGCCAACTTCTTTCTTCCTAAATGCAATCTTATCTTTCTGACATCTACTGGCTTATTCTGTGATACTGTGATGATACAGTATGTCATTAGTATGACCCTTGTCATGCAAGTCTGTGCAGAATCTGGACTTTAATTAAAAAAAGAAATGAAAAAAAAAAAGGTCTTTAGCCATTGTGGTTTGGAAAGACAGCTCTGAGGAAAGCTTTTCATCTGTGACCTGTTACATTTTTATTTATCTGAATCTTGAGTAAACTCAAAAATAGTCCTTGGATCATTTGTTATTCTCAGCTGGCTATTAACTCTCTGCACCAAAGATGACAGTCTTAAATTCCAACATGTTTAATATTTTTTATTTATGTCTTTGACTATCTACTGTTTGGACCCCGAGGCTAACAATAGGTCGGGTTCTCCATCAGTTAGCTGCCAAAGTCACCAGTTGTCTGCCTAAGAATGTGTCTCTCCTATTTGCACAGTGAATATAGAGATTTCTGGCAGATGCAAAATGAAGACTATGGGAACAATATGAAATACGTGTTTGCCTGCCCATATTTTAAGAAGAGTTTTTCATTGCAAATTTTACATTACTGTAACTCCATGAATTTACAGTTCTCTGATTATTCGTGTGTATGATCTTCCCGTCCAATGAATCTGTTAAATATTTTATAGTATAAACAACTCCTCTTTTTAATTTTTTTTCCTTGTGTTGTTGCTTTATGTTCTCCCAATGCTAGAAGTTACTCTTAGTTACAGAAACATAAATGGAATAGGATATGTGTCTGGTTTTGGAAGGACATGGCTTCCCTTAGGAACAGTCACCTTCCAATGGTTTGATGAATGCTATCTTCCAATTTGGAGAGAGGACTTCATTTATTTTTTGTTTAAAAAGGACTTGTTTTAGTGGTCTTAAGAGAACTTTGTGACCTGAAGCAGCCACAAGGTGCAGAATGACTCATAAGGAGATTCTTTTTTAAAATGTCTGTACAAGGATAAAGGAATGAAGAGGAAGGGAGACATCGTCTGGGATTAGAGAAGATGAGACTTGGAAGGGTAATTGAAAGAACAGGGTGACCATCAAATTACATCCAGGATGTCAGATAACAAGGACTTTTAATGTTGATGTAGTTTCTTAATTTCTTCCAATACCTTCCAGCAGATGGAAGTTGATAACAGAGAAGGCTAATCAGTCATGAAAACACATTCCCACTCTCCCTGGGTAGATGAAAGCTGCAAGTATGCAGCTCTGTATGGACTTCTAAAATGGAAAGATATTATGAAATATAGCAAAAGAGCTCAACACTCTAAAAGCCAAAAAGGCTGCTCTGAAGTGTCACTTATGTATTGCACACTATACAACTTCATCCTCTGCCATCTGCATCAAACGATGTAGCAACAATATCCTTTGCCATTTTTTACCTTGCATGTAAATGTGAAACTTATTGCAGGTAAGGTAAGTAACTGGAGCAGGTGCAACTCTGTCTTCCTGGCCATATTTGAAAGTGGGATTTTCTGTCTAGGATGTTTTTCTGGTTAAGGTGCAAGACTATTTTCTCTTAAAAAAGTTCTCTCCATCACACACTTTTTTTGGATAATTACAAGCAAGTTGATTTATGTCTCTAAACCTCATTTTCTGTTCTCCCAAGTGAAGGTGATTGCATTTTCCTCTCTTCCACTATCTTGCTTGTTTCTAGGACAATCTCCTATGGATGGAGGCACCACTTTAAGGTGCTGTCACAGAATGCAGCTGTTCGCCATGAGTGCCTGACAGTGCTTCACCACAGCTGTCAAAAGGTGTTGCTCATTACTAGCACTAGTATGGTCATGGTGAACATTGGCCAGGGTCCCATACCTGAAAAAGGAAGTGGGACTCCATCCCAACTTATTTTTTGTTACCATTAAATGCCACAGTGAATGTTCTTTTGTGAATTCAAGGTAGGGTCTGTCCTGAGTGGTTGTTAAATTGAACTGGAATAAGAGATGCAGTTCTTAAAGCCCTAGCTAAGTAGGAAAAGCTGTGAAGTACCTGAAAGGAGGTTGCAGCAAGGTGGGTGTTGGTCTCTTTTCCCCAATAACAAGTGATAGAATGAGAAGAAATGGCCTCAGGTTGTGCCAGGGAAGGTTTAAATTGGATGTTAGGAAAAATTTCTTCACTGAAAGGGTTATGAAGTATTGGAACAGGCTATCCAGGGAAGTGATTGAGTCACCATCCCAGGAGGTATTTAAAAGACGTGTAGATGTGGTGCTTAGGGACATGGTTTAGTTGTGGACTTGGCAGTGTTAGGTTTATGGTTGGACTCGATGATTTTAAAGGTCTTTTCCAACCTAAATGATTCTATGATTCTATGAGTATCAATTGCAGAAGATGAGGTCTGGGCTCTTCTCTTTCTTTGCTGACTCGTGTCATATTGGAGGGCTTATGTGCCTCGGAGATGCCATTTGCTTTCTGACTCCCAAAGGGGAGGTAAGATGCTACACAACTGCTGTCGTCTGCTCTCTAACTGCTTTTGGAGGAGAATGATTTAAACACATGTTCTAGCCCTGTGTTACAACGTGGCCGAAACACAAATTTAGTTTGCACATCGCATTTGTTTCAGTTGAATTAATGTTTTCCTCATTCATATTTGAATAGCTATCCCAATGCACTGTGATTTGTCACTTAAGGCAAGGAGATAATTTCTCTGAAAAAAAAAATAAATGCAATCCCTTGAAAAGATTAATAGAGGGCATAAGTTAGAGGCCATGTGCTTTCAGCTTAAATAGGTTTCTGACTGCACTGCGTATTTTGGAGTATCATCTAAATAGACAGCAAAGGAGACGTGGAGTCATAATGAGTAAGGGAAATAAAATCAATTATTTTCTTTAGGAGTATAGATATATATAGATATATATAGAGAGTATATATATGTTCCCAGAGCCTGATTGGATGTAAAAAAAAATAAAAAGTCTTCAACCTGACAGTCAGCTCAGGCAAATCGAAACTCAAGTATTTGATGAAGTTTCATTACTTTTGAGGAAAGGTGGTTATCAAAGACAAAGGGCTTCTGATGTGTCTTGCACCTTTCCCTCAACAATGTGCTGAGCCAATGGGAGCTGCACAGTGTTGCTGCTGCTCTCCTCTGGCTGGGGAGTCTGGGCACCCTGCTGAAAGCCTGGAACCATGGAGGTACGAGATCCAGGAAAGCAGAGCAAGCTGATGCTGGATAATAAAATTATCCCCTCTTCACATAATAATTTTTGCTATGGGTTTCTCAGTATTCTTTTGAAGGAAGCAAGTACTATTATACCCATTTCATAGACGGAGAAGTGAGGACAGTGACAGATGCTGTGATTTGCCTATTGCCATTGAGCTGAAAGTGTCCTCATTGCGGCAGAGGCAGAAAAAGAAAATGAAAATACAGTGGAGGCATCTGCCTGGCTTGTACGGTACAGCTGTTCATTATGAAAATTATGTCACAGCTTAAACAGCTCTCAAATCATGATGCATTCACAATAATGGTATGACCACTGAGGCTGTGGTGACATCAGTGTCTATCTGCACACAGTTTTTGTCCTTATAGTAGTGGTAATAATCTTTGGCTGTGGACCTAATTACAAAAATAGTTATATTCATTGATTGCTGGGCTTTTTTCTGACTGTAATAGCCATAGGACATTGTTACAACTGCTGCAGTCAAGAAAATGAGGCTTCATGAATTTATTCCTTTTCAATGAATGAATTTATAATAGTGAAGAGAACTTTCTCTTCACCAGACAGGGACAATGAGAGACTCTTTTCTGCCCTCTGTTTAGCAAGTGGATGGGAACGTGCCACTCCTTAATCTAACATTTTCAGAAAGTACCCAAAATAATCTCTGGTAGATGAAAACACATTAGCTAGCCAAGGAGGTGTCAGCTGTATGCCTTATACCAGAAGACTCTGTATTATAGTGTTTATCTGCCCTTACCTGGTCCTGTACTGTCATGGTAGCTGAGTAGTAGGGATCTGGTCACTTGTCAGAGGCATTGCAAAACCATGAAAAAATAATTTGTGTTTTAACAATCTCAGGCAACCAGAAGATCATTAGCTAGAGCAAAGACAGTAGCCAGTTTGGGATGGGAAAGAGGCAGAAAGTATAACTGCAATAAGAACATGTTTTCTCCTTAGATAGGCATGCTTTGTCCTTCTGCCATTATCAAGTAATTATATCTTTTGCATGTTGGAGGAGCAGAGTTGAAAGATAATAGAGAGAGAGGATTTACCAGTGGTTGTGGCTGGGGAAACTCATGACCACAACATGAGGATTCTCCAGGAAAGACACATTGATGCAGGTGATGCACAAGAGAGTTGAGTCAGCAGATTGGCCTTGCTCTCACTGAAACAAAAATAATTTGAAAGAATGGAGGTTAGTCTCCTATGGTCTTCCTCATGATCAAATCCAGAACTGTTTAATGTCATCTTCAGTCTTGGAGAAATGAAAGCATAGAGAAACCCAGTGTGACTTCATCAATAGTGACACAACAGCTGTGATCATTGTGGGAAGAACAAAGAGGGGAAAAAATCACAGTAGCAGAAGTGGCTTAAAATGTTTTTTTCAGTTAGGATGTGGAAAGACAGCAGAATGAACTGAAATATCAGTTATTTTGGGTTTTTTCATTTTGTTTTCTTCAGCTTCTCAGCTAGAGCAGTGGGAGGGGGAGTTTAATAGAAAAGTCAGTTGCAGAAGTCAGTATTAGTTATCAAGAGCCCTGCCTTGCTGAGACCCACCACGAGAAAAAGAGAGAAAGAAAATGTGTGTATTGTGGATGGGAGTGAAATAAGAGCTTGGGGTAGAAGGAGAAAAAACTGATTTCAACAGTGATGTTCATTTCAGCTATGTAGTTTCTAAGAGAATTTTTGAAGGCCAAGGCTAAGAAAATAATCTCTGTACGCTGGCTGGGGACCAACAGAGAAAATAGCAACTGCCCCTTTTACATTTAATAAATGTAATGCTTCTCTTGAAAGGACAGCATGTTTTTTCATCCTTTTACTCACATGGTTAATTTCTTAACATCAGCTTATGATACTGAATGTGGGTTTTTTTTTTTTTAATTACAATGTTTTAAAAATATTAGGTGTGTTTCCTAGGCTTTCTGAAAATAAATTCACTTTTGTAAAGTCTTGTGTTGGAAATTTGGAAAGAGAGAAGTATAAAATTTTTAATCCCCTTTGGAGAGTTTTGGCCATCTCTATTAGATTTTTAGTTTCCTGGCCATTTAACCATCTGTACTGCCTGTTGTGTTTGTTTAGCACTGCGTTTCCACTTACTACGATTTTCCTCTGAGGAAGAAACTTTTTGTTACCGTTGTATTTTTGTTCACAACACTACTGCGTTAATGCTGAACTTTCACCCCCCAAAATGACGCCTGTTATAATTGATTCCTCCTTCTGTGATCAGATAAAGGCTTATAGTGTCTTGGGCTGGCAAAATTTTGGTTAAAATTTGGAATGAAGGAATTACACAGCTCTTGGTGCTCCCTGAGAGAGAGAGTTGGCTAACAAGAAATCCAAATGGAGGTTCAGATTTCTAGGTCTGCTGTTATGTTGTAGAAGTATCTGGAGAGTCTGCCTATGAGAAGCAGTAGAATCCCTTGTATAGTCTGTGCAAAATTGTATTTTTAATGGGAGGGAATGCAGTTTGATTACTGAGCTTGTAAGAACAAAAATAAACTTGCCATTTTGTTGAAAGTGATGTTCTCCCATGAACTATTTTAATTTTGGCAAAACATTTTGGAAAAATTAAAGAAATGTTCTGTCTGTATTTGTCTGGATTGGCCGTTTTCTTGAGTTTCGAGTTAGTCTAAATTATGCTCAGCACCAAAAGGCAGCATTCATGTACCCAGGGGTATCTGTTATCAACTTGAACTATTAATTTATGTCTGGGGAGCTAGAAATATAAAATACCTGCAGCGTGTGTGTTTGCCTTAGCCTGATGTGAGAGACAAACATGCAATCAACTATGCAAATATCAAAGGCTAGGGGAACTGTTACCCACAACTTAACTAATTACTTTAGTTTATTTACTTGAACAAAGCTAGATGAGGCATGTTAATTGATCATTGTTTTTATCTTTTTGTTGTTTACATTTTAATAATTTTCTTCAGTCATGTAACTCTTGGTTCTCTGCTTATTTTTATGGCATTGGCATAGCTAGCTGGCCTCAACCCTCTTTTTTCTGGCCCTTAGTGTTGTCCCTGTTGAAAAGGGAACATAAAGTTGATTACATATTGAAAAATGTAGTCCCTGAGATGCACACTGCAATTTTTGAAGTATGGTGTTTGACTTGGGCTTATCAGAATGGTCATGCTGTGATTGTTTTTCCTTGTAGCTAACTGTTTGATTCTGGCTCGTTATTATAGGTAACCTGTGCTGTAGCCGAGCATAAATGCTGGTTTAAAAAAACAAAGTTTGCAAAATATAATTTCAGCCATCTAGAGTTTTCTCACTTCTCTCTGGCTGATCTGCAGCAACAAACAGATAGTTATGCTCATTTTTTTTTTTTTTTTAAATTTACCACTATACTGCTGAATAAATTGCTGCTTACCCAACTCCTTCCAGTACTGGCTCACCTTGTAAGCAATTGCCTCTTCCCTCCCAGCTGCTGCTTGCCAGCTTCCCCTCTCCTGTATGGAGGGAGAGCATCACTGGAGCTGCTTCCATGTGGGGTGGTCCCTCTCTTCCCTGTGAATGGAAGCAAACGAGAGGATGGAAAAAAGAAAAGCTGAGAAGCACTTGTTAGTTGAAACTCCCTGATTCTTTATCATTTTGCCAGACAGAGCAACCTTCCAGATGCTGTGTGTTGTGCATGTTGGAATGGGGACCTGGAGGTTGGTGCTGAGATGCTGGCCCTGCTACCAGCCGTCCCCGTGTGGCTGAAATGCAGGGAGCTTCTTTTCAGTTGAGTTTGGGGTTTCCTACACTGCTTTGAACTAACTTGTTAGCACACAGACTCAGACCACTGGTGTCCACTGTTTGCTGTTGCTGATGCAGCTCCCAAAATATCATGACAAGAGAATACCGATCCATCACAGGAAAGTCAAAGGAGTAAGGGAAATGAGCACACAGATTTTGCTTTGGGCAGGATTGCAGTAGCTGCAGGTCTCTGAATTAATATGGGGGGCTTTTT
>NW_009610028.1:45560-64419 GCF_000690535.1 Cariama cristata
CAAGGGTAAAATATAATTCCATTACTTAATTTGACCAAAGAAGAAAACTCAGTGTTTCACACTCTGTAATGGTAATCACGACTGGTAGACAGGACTTGAAGGTACAGAAAAGATACAAACCACACTAAAAGTCATATAGCTGTAATGGAAATTAATGATACACTGTAAATGAATAAGAGCTACTGGTGTGCATAAGATAGGATACATATGACTCAAAACTACTTTGGAGGAGTATGGAAAAATACCTGTTGGTTTTGTATGAACCCAAAGTTGGATGTGAATTTAGCTAGAAGTCCTTGTGGTGTTATGCATCATGAAAATATAATAAGAAGGTCTCTCTTTATAGAAGGGTTTATCTTTCCAAATTTAGCTTAGAAGGTAAATGGTACTAATAATAATAGGGGCTAATTATTTGTGGATGTGATTTCTTCACTACCTACCATAGGACAATAAAAAGTTGATGCTATTTTAGAATTTAATTCAGTATGACCTTACAGCTCATCCGTAAAGCTCATCCTTAAAAATAACCACTTGTACCAAGTATTAACAAGCTGATTCAGTTTATATTGTATAGGATCATGAACATAAATCTAATTAAGGTTTTCAATTTTAAAAGTAAATTTTTAAGAACATAAGTGAAATGGTGATGTGTGTTGGATCAATGCAAGATTTTTAATAAAAGATTGTTTCAAGTCTTTTTGTATCAAAGTGAAAAAAAAATATTGAAATTTGTTTCCTCAAGAAAAAAGAGAGGGGAAAAAAGCCTGTAGAGAGGAATTCCAAATCTAACTGGGGATCAGCCCACTAAAGGGCTATCAGGAGCTTGCAGGAATTTAAGAAAATGGTACTGATCATCCAAGAAAGTAGCGTCTTCGAAGTCCAGAAGTGACAGATTGCTGAGACTCTTCAAAAACTAAGCAGACTTAAATCTTTAAATCTTGCAAAGGAAATGAAAAGCAAATCTAGTTTGTCTTTTTTTTTTTTTTCCCCCCCTAGTCCTGGAAATAAAAACAACAAAGGAAATGTGTATGTGTGTGAGGGAAGAGGGAACGTTTTACAGTTGGAAGATTACAGTACACAAAGGTCTGGCTCCAAAAGTGTGTGAGCACATGCCTCGGTTTCCAATATGGAAGATCAGGTAGGACATAGGGGCGTGCACCAGACGGTGAATGAGAGAGAGACCTGGAGAATCAGAAGTTTCTGCAACTGTCACAGAGGTCAAACTCTTAAGAGCCAAATGCTCTCTTTTACAGAGAAAACTCTGTGTTTTCATCTCGGAGTATTGTAAAAATGGCACTTGACATTTCAGATTCATTAAGACTGTTATAACATGCATCAAATACTTCCTGCTGTTGTACAACTGGAGCATAGCAAATATAATATTTATATTTAAGAAGAGGGAGAGAAATAGATCCAGGTAACTGCAGACATGTTGATCTGCCCTCGATGGACTGCAAAATAGAACACATTTTGAATAAAAGAATAATTTAAGAAGTGGAGTTAAGTTAAGTTTCATTAAACACAGCATGAAAGGAGGCTGATCTCCCAAACTAGCTCATTTAAAAACTGATTTTGTAGACGTGACTAATCTGAACTAATCAAACTGTAATTTATTAAAGTATTTGTTGTGGGACTTGATGAGAAATTATTCATTCCAGTTGGAAAAAAAGAAGGATTAATGCAAAAGGTATTTCTAACATGGATAAGGAGCTTAAAGAGGACTCAAAGTGAGCAGTGTTGTGAAGAGAAATAATGGGCTGTAGGAATTTCTTAAGTCTACTTTTGAGACGCATTTTGTTTATTCATGGTTGTGGGATGAAAATTATAGTGTACTAAAAGACGAAGCTGGGAGTTGTAGTTATGCTCAAAGTATTGTTTATGGGCAAAGATGAACTATATCTTTTATATATATTGATACAAAGTGAAAAATGTATTGTTAACGTAATTGAAATCTTGACAGTCTAATCCAAGAATCATTATTAGTGTAGATGTAGTTCTTACAGAAAAAGAATATATCTGTGCAGATGTTATAGTAATAATAACAATACCACCACCGCCACAGTTAAAATTGTTATACATGCACTTAGATTTCATGCTTTTCCTAATGTTATGCTGACCTTTCCCCAGCTCCTCTCAGCCCTAAGCTTGATGGTTTCATTATGGTGGTGGTTGTGGGGATGGTTATGGCGACTTGTCATCATCTGAGGTCCTCGGCCAGGGGGATGTTCATGTTGATAGTTTCTTCTTCCTCACTTTAGGATCAACTTGAGGGTTTTCTGTTTATGTTTGCTAACATGCTTTTGTGCCTTTCTCTTCGTTCATTCTTCTGCAGCTCCATGTTATATCCAAACTTAGTATATATGGTGCCTTTTAGGTATGATGGAAACTATTTCTGTGTTCTCTTTCCTCTTCCTATATCCAGTTTTGTCCAGCTCCAGGTCTGCATTTCTTTATCTGACCATGGGTGAGTTGTTTATAGCTGGGGGGATCTCCATTGTCAAGTCTATACCCCATCTCATATCCCTCATACATGTACTCCTTTACACTACATCCCATGTCTCCGCTTCTCAAGGCCTTTGCTAAGATACCAGTCCTGTATTTTTCCATAGTACGTTATTATAATAGAGTTGTAAAACCTAGGTGACTCCATAAAGTGGTGAAGAAAAGTAAATCAAATTAGCCATAGCTAGCTGGTCAATTAGAAAAATTACTGTTGCAGCTAAACCAAATGTGACAAAGCTGCGGACAGGCCAAGGAAATCTCAGACAGAGCAAGCCTTGACAACCTTCAGTCCTGAGGCCTTGTAAACTCACTACAAAGCCGATGGCTTGTTAGGGATAGCGATACATACAGTATTGCAATACATGCAGGGTAACAGCATTATCAATACGGCTGATATTTGGCATATTATAGTGGAAGAGCTGGAGGATATGGATGGGTTAAATCATGTGAGAAAACCTGATAGTTCAGAGTGGGAGATCATACTCATGGACTAATAATAAAATACTTGTTTCTATAGTCTGGGACCTTGCCAGTTGCTTTGGAAAGAACAGATGAAAGGAAGGACTTGTGAGTAATAGTTATTAACAGCAAAAAAACCACCTGCAAACAGCATATGTGATCCTAGGATGTGCTGCATATGCTAGCTTCAATAAGGCTAGGAAAAATAAACACTTGCTCACTGATAGAGCTTCATCTGAAATTGTCTGGTTTGTTCTGGATGCTTGTACAGATGTGAGAAATTGAGAACCCGTGTATGAGTTAATTGCATGAATGCAAGGTCGCTCCAGTGAGCTTGGCTTAACACCCACTGGGATCCAAAAGTCTGAGCAGCACAGCATGAAAACACCTGGGCCACCTTGGGCTGCCAACTTGGGTACGAAGGAAGCAAGCTGCATTTGCAGGGTCTTGGGTTGGAAGGAATAAACTTTCTCTTGGGCTGTTAGACAAAGCCTGGCACTGCATGAAAGTGTCTGTAGTGTTTCTGGACCCAAATGGAAGTGTCTGCATGCCACTGTGCTACACTGTGTAGATACTGTTTTGGGTCGCTGGTAGAGATGGGCTTCCTGTGCTGCAGTCCATAGGACAGGTATTTCCCAAAAGAGTTGGTACACTTAGTCATGTGGACTGTACTTATCACAGCAAACGAATGATTTAATGAATCAGGATCAGGAGAGATGAGTGTGATTGTAAAGTCAGGTCAGGAGCAGTGAGGGATTTGGAGTGGAAGGCTCAAGCTCCACTCAGAAGGTCCTTTAAACTGCTGCCGTAGTGTGACTTCTGGCTGACTCTCTGGAGCTCATGCAGTTGAACCCGTGGGTAGATGGTTGATGAACTCATTAATTTTGTGATTGCCTGCCATTTTTTAATTTTCCGTTCATTTTTTACTCCCAAGCAGAGATTGACTGTGAAATCAACTGTAAGACTGAAGTAATTCCTGTGTGTGATTTTTGTTGGGAGAAGCCACTTGCTATGGTGCTTCTCAGCTGGGCTCCGCTTCTCACCTCGTTACACACTTCATGTTTTCCTGACATACTCTGTTCTAGTGTTTAACCATCATTAACTACATCTCTCTTCTCTCATTCCTGTTTGGGTGCTCTTTTCATGATTACTCACTCTCTTTTTCTGATCTTGTTCCAGCTTACCATTTAAACTGCTCTAAACTGTCTTTCTCTCTCTCTCTCCCTTTTCTGTCTTCTGAAGTTTCCTGAAGCTCACCCCACCCCAAATGTCTCTTTTCTTTCCTTCACTTTTATTTTTGTCTCTTACTGTTGGTTGTAAATGCCACTGCCATTTGTTTAAATGCTGCTGTCTTGTTCTGTTTAGGGGCTGTCATACAGGATTTTAAAAATACTTCCCCTTGATGACACATAATTTACTTGTTACCATTGGTGTAGGTAGAAGGCTTATTATAAAAATCAAAATGTTGAGGAGGAGTCCATTTTGCATATTGTGAAACACTTGTTTTTTCATTGCTATTAGCAGTTTTGGCAGTTCTTTAAATCAAAGGTTGAACTGGAAATGTTATCACAGAATCTAATGAAAAGGAAAAATTGTCACCATCGAATTTTGAAAAAATAAAGCAAAAAAGACAAAATTACTTTCATTGGAATACATTGTTTTCAAAACCAAGTTCAGTCTGACAAGTTTTTCTCTTCATGCATCTTTTTAATGGCCAGCTGAAATATTTGCAAGGAAAACTGAAGATTGAACTCAAATGTTTACTGATAGGTGGGATTTTCTGGCCTTCTGAAAAAGTATTTAATGAGTACTATGTATAGGCCATTTGTCACTTTGTGGGAGCACCTGCCCTTGCTGATCTGTCATCTACAAAACAATTATGCGATTCTCTGTAGTCATACCAGTGACATCAAATTTGAGGTGTTGGTGTGGTGTGAGGCAAAGCCTCTGTCTGTACAACGTGGCTTTTCACTTGTTGGTAATTAACAGCAAAGGCACTTCAGAAAGCACCTTGGTACTCTCTGCCAGAGGGATCTCTCTCTCTCTGTGTGCAGGTTTAGTGTTTGCCTTAGGAAACTTGGCAAGTGTTTTGGCTGTAGGGAGACTTGGAGTCTTAGGAAAACATGCTATATTAAAGCTCTGTGGGGTTTGTTTGTAGGGCTTCTGGAATATTTCAGACTCCAAACCCCAACTATTTTCCATGCCTCTTTTGCTGAAAAAAATGTTGATCAGATTTGAATTTGAGTCTCTGTCAACTTAATATAAGGCAGCTTCCCTAGAAATAGTTGTCTGTGGCTCCCAGTGACTGCCAGCAGCCTGTAGGGTATGTGTGACCACATCCCAGGTCCCTAGGGTGGGCAGCAAGGATGTAGGAGGGAGCCCCAAACCCACTGCGGGTGCCTCTTGCGTGCGGTGACATCCTGTGCAGCAAACCCACTGGTGCTGCCTTGCTTCAGCTTCTGACACCCCCAGAGAGCACACTGGGACAGTGTCTTGAGATTATGGAAGTATTTGCCTCGCTTTCTATACATGTTTCCACACAGCACTTGGCTCTCTCCTTCAGTAAGAGATTCTGGTGAGTCATTTGGAAGAGGGGGAGTGAGAAGATAAATTTTAGTGAAAATGGGATGTGTGGTGAGGTGCGGTGCTACTGGTGGTGAAGTTTCTCCAAGGGAAGGAGGCTGAGGGGGAAGTTTGCTGTCTTAACAATATTACAGTAAGCACTTGCAATTTGAAGTAAGCTGAATAAAAAGGCAGGTTGCATATTTATTTTTGTATTGCTTATTTTATTTATTTATTTATTTCATTTTCTGTAAAACATGAGAGGCTTTAAGTGGAAACATTTAGCAGAAGAAAGGAAAAAACAAATCCAAGCTCTTGCAGGACTCATGTGCACTCTAGCTTCAGGCTCTGTTTGAGTTCTCTGGAAACACTGGTGGTCCTTTCTTCATGATGGGAAATGGTACTTTCTTGTGAAGCAAACCAACAGGTACTAATGACACCTCTTCCAGACGTTTGAATGCCACGTCTCTTGTAATCTTCACATAAACTTTGTTTCAACAAAACTGTTATGTTTTCTCATCTGGCTTCTACCATGATATTAAAGCTGGGTACAATTATGTTGCTTTTGAGCAAGAGGTTGCCAGCAGGGAATACTGAGGAATGCCAAATTAAATTTCAAATACATTTTGTTCTTTGCTTGTGGTGAGAATTATTTCTCCCCTAAGGTTGCTGTGCTCAGCAAAATGAGATCAGGTTGCCTCTAAACTCTCTGTAACATCAGTCTAGTTGAGTTTTTAAGGCCATTTTAGTGGCTAGCACTGTTGACACCTCCTCAGAGGGCTTGGTGTAGCATGAATGTCATGGGCCCCGTTTTGGGGGAAAAAAAAAAAGCTGGAGAAACCTTCCATTTGAGCAATCTCTAGTCCACTGTCTTGGTACCTGGCTGTCTACTAGAGAGGTGTCTCTGGGAAATGGGAAGGTTGCCTATTTTTAACACGTATTTATTATGACCCTGCTTTCCGGTAAACAATGTCAAAATGAGACAATGCAGATTATAGAAAAGCGAAAGGGAAATATGTGTGTAAACCATCGAAATCAGCCAGCTCTGAATGACTTCTGGTGATTGACTAATAACTGATGCTTCGCCGCCAAGGAAATGTTTTTAATTCCCTTTTATATTTGAATATTTGCTTCCCAAATCCAGATTTTGGGTTCATTAGCATGCTATGGATAACCTCTAGCTCTGTTTGCAAGTCCTATCTCTGTGCCCATTTTGCATTTCAGACAATTAGCTTAATTTATATTCTGAAGAGACACTAATTGGAGGGGAAGGGAAAGCTAGGTAGCAACATGCCGATGACAATTAATATAATACATCGCATATTACCTATATAAGTTTTTATGAAAGAAGCTCTTATCAGGTCTCAGGTAAACCTAATATGAACTTGAATCCTTGCAAGATGAACAGTGTAGCATTCCCTGCTTCATGTGAAGGGGTAAGCTGAAACACAAAGTATATGTTATGTTTAGTTTTACACAATGAATCACAGACAGAGGTCAGAGAAAAGAAGAGAGAAGTTCCAGGCCCATCGGGAGCCTTGATTCTCTGACAGGTTTCTTCAAGATGAGCAATAATTACTGAACTTCCTGTGGCAAAACTCATCCATAACATCAGCTCTGTAGATCAGAGATTTGGTACACAGGCTGGAAAATAATTGTTAAAAATCTTTGTATTCTCTCTGGAATTAAGATAATTGCCCATTCTGCCAATGGCTGATGATGTTTGACCTGCTTGTGTCTTGTGATCCAGAAGCAGAGCTTTCCAGAAATGCTGTAGCAACACTTCAGATGGGGTCCTACTTTTTACAATCTAACCAACACTTTTCTCCTCTCTCTTGTTAATCCCCAGAATGCAACAGCAACAACAGCAACGTCGAATGTTCACAGCTGCCCTCCTGGCACTTGTTTTCATTCTGGCAGCTGTGAGTACCACCGAGGCTGGCAAAAAAGAGAAACCAGGTAAGGTCCAGTGTGATTCAGAGTTAATCCCTGAGATAGATCACCTGTGTTGGAGAATGTCAAATGCTTCTTGTTTTGTTATGAAATTCAGATCATTCATTAACCTGTTGACATACAGGCTAGGGATCTGTGGCTGTGACATATTGTTTTGTGTTAAACAGGAAAACAGAAGGTAGTTTCAAGGAAAGTTGGCAGCTTGACAGCCCTGGAGACTGGAGTCCTTAGTTTGTCACAGAGTGGGTATTGCAAAGCAGCTTAAAATTTGCTCTGGGAATAGGTTCATGCTTGACTTAGGAAGAACCAAACAGGAGTCATGAAAGAGCAGTTATCATGTCACTTGTTCAGCGTTGTATATGCAATGCTACGACAATGCTGTGTGATGTGGAAACCCTCTGGCAAAGAACTGAACTAGCTCACTGCTGCATATAGACAGCCGGCCATCCAGCGGTAATTGCTTTCTGTCAGTGATGAACTCAGACCTCATTATAGGAGAGACAGACCTGGGGTGGAAAATTCATACCTATCAAACCCAGTTCTGACATTTTTTAAGGAACACATCTTTTGGTGTTTTTCTTAAGGTCTTATTAGTTACAGGCAACTTACACACCAGTTAATATGACCTGTGAGTCTATTAGAATTAGTGTTTCAATTAAAAAAAAGGTGTTTCTAGCCATTGTGGCTGTATGGAAATATGAGAAAATGTGAACGTAAATATATAAGAGCTAGAATGAAATTAATTTTATATAAGGTTATTTAAAGTTACTTGTGATGTTTTGGGGGCCTAATTAACTATTTTTGTGAACCCTTGGGTTTGATAACATTGCTGTCTTTTCCTGTCAGACTTGTGTTTAAGGATTTATATGGAATCATGATCCTTACTTTTGTCCTTGAGCAACAAACCCTCCTGTATTAACAGCATTTCAAGTACACTTCTCCATGTAGTTTTTTCTTTGCCTTTGGAGTTTTGGTCAAATTCTGACATAAAACGTGACACGGTATACCAAGTGAAAAGTTTGTATCCTATAGTTCTTCCCTGGAGGCACTCAAATCCTCTGATACACAAGGTTAAAACATACATTTCTAATCAGTATAGTGTGTAGTGCTTCAGTTGGAACTGAAAATACTTGCATGCTATCAGCTACTGGAGACAGAGGAGGATCCTTTCTGACTGAGCTGTCCTGCATGTTTTGGTCAGTGATCCCTGAAGGTTTCTAGATGATTCCCCATTCTGAAGGTGAGAATCCACTTGAGAATATCTAAGTGGACTACTAGACATGGTAGTGGGACTAAATTTGAATGATCCACCCTGCTTTGGAGTTGAAGAGGCTGACCTGTCTCCACAGAACTGTGAAGAGGATGCCAGACTTCTTGCTTTTGAAGCAACTGTTTTATAAATATCTTCCTTATTCACCCTTTCAGGTGCTGTGACTGTTTAGTGAAGTTTAGGGAACTCCTCCATAGGCTGTGGGTACTGACCACTTCTCTTGCTTCCGTTTGGTTTCTTGTTTTCATCCAGAGAAAAAGGCGAAGAAGTCTGACTGTGGGGAATGGCAGTGGAGTGTCTGTGTGCCCACCAGTGGTGACTGTGGCCTGGGCACACGTGAGGGCACTCGCACTGGAGCTGAGTGCAAACAAACCACCAAGACTCAGAAGTGTAAGATTCCTTGCAACTGGAAGAAGCAATTTGGAGGTAAGCATTGCTCTCTCAAGGGATTTGCTTTGTTTTTTACTGAAGTATGGAGCAGAAAGCTTGTATTTTCTGCTTAGCTCTGCAAATTCTTGGTGAAGGGGCTACTCCTATATTTCAAATTCATCAGAGCTTGAACATGTAAGGCATCAGAAGACAGCTTCTTCAGAGCAAACCAGCTCCTCTGCAGAGAGTCCATATAACCGACTTATTGTAAACTCAGTCTTCCAGCAGCATGCTGAAATGTGCTCTCCTGTGGTGCACAACCCTGTTTAAGGCAGCAGTGTAAGTCTTGTGTGTTCACTCACAGTTGTGAATCTCTGTGATGGTTACCACAGGCTTTATGTGACCTTGCAATGCGTGATTTGCAGTGTGGAGCGTAGGTGGCTACCAGTGTGTGTGGTGAAAGGAGTGAATGAAGACCAGTGTATTTCATCTACATTTATTCAGTTCAGAAGGTTCATATGTAACAGTTCAGAAAGGTATGCCAGATATGTCCTGGACAAGATGTCTGTCCAGCACTCAGATCTGATTACTCTTGCAAACTTGGCTTTTTTCTGGTAAACAGCTTGTATGGCTTTGACATCATTCTGACCTTACCAAGACAATCAGTGCTGCAGTTTGAGACTTGAGAAGTTCATAGTTGCACATATGTTCTTGAAACTATTCAAGCCTTATTTGGTAACCTTTGGCATTGTTGTGGTTTAACCCGAGCTGGCACCTAAGCACGAGACAGCCGCTTGCTCACTCACCCCATTGGTGGGATGGTGGAGAGAATCAGAAGAGTAAAAGTGAAAGAAGTTGTGGGTTGAGATAAAGACACTTTAATAAATAAAGCAAAAGCCACACACACAAGCAAAGGAAAACAAGGAATTAATTCACCACTTCCCATCAGCAGGCAGGTGTTCAGCCATCTCCAGGAAAGCAGGGCTCCGTCATGCATAATGGTTACTTGGGAAGACAAATGCCATCACTCTGAACATCCCCCTTTCCTTCTTCTTCCCCTTCAGCTTTTGTTACTGAGCATGGTGTCATATGGTATGGGATATCCCTTTGGTCAGTTAGGGTCAGCTGTCCTGGCAGTGTCCCCTCCCAAGCTCTTGTGCTGCACCCCCAGCCTGCTCACTGGCTGGGCAATGTGAGAAGCAGAAGAGGCCTTGACTCTGTGTAAGCCCTGCTCAGCAATAACAAAAACATCCCTGTATTACCAACACTGTTTCCAGCACAAATCCAAAACAAAAGTCCCACACAAGCTACTGTGGAAAAAATTAACTTTATCCCAATCAAAATCAGCACAGGCATCACACAAATGGAGGAAGAGCCACGTAGAATGTGAATGACATTTCCAACTGCTTTTGTTTCTCTCCTTTTTTTTTTATTTATTGTGTATCTTCATAGTTGAATGTATTTTCCTTTATATGACAATAATACAAGATCTATGCAAAAGCAAGAGGATTAAATTGTAAAATATTTTGGGGGGGAGACTGCAATTATCACTGCAAAGAATCTTTAAAGTTTTCTTAGGATTCCTTTCTTCAGTTGCGTGTTCCTTTTGTTTACAAGCACTGACTGTCTGTGATATCCTATTAGATTCATAACATTTTTGTTTTCACTCAGTCATTCCGTTTTAAAAATTGCCATTTATTTACTCATTGCAGCGGAGTGCAAGTACCAGTTCCAGGCCTGGGGAGAATGTGACTTGAATACTGCCTTGAAGACTCGAACCGGGAACCTAAAGAGAGCCCTTCATAATGCTGACTGCCAGAAGACTGTCACAATCTCAAAGCCGTGTGGGAAACTTACCAAACCCAAACCTCAAGGTAAATTCCATTTGCTGAAAGCTGCACACTAGTTCATTTAAATCACTGGATTTGTGATGCCCTGCGTGCTTCGGTGGGAACTCGGGAGAACAGGAGATTGTACTTTCATGGCCTTTCCTCAGTTCTGCACTTCTATCTCTCAGCAGTCAGGCAGACAGTATTCTGAGTTGTATAGTCAAGGCAGTCTCACATACAAGAGGTAAGCTGAAGATTAGGGCTCCAATTTTAGCCCTAGACCTCCTGTACTGCTACCAGTTTGCTGATGCGCCTAGACTTCCAGAGTACAGATGCTTTTCATAACTCACCTGTTGACAGGAACAGACCAATAATAGCATGCAAAAATGTCTCTTGATAAAGACACCTTTTATATAGGTTTTGTTTGGTATCAGATAATGACTAGTTGAAAAAAAGGACTGCTTTCCTTCTGGACAGGTGGTATTGAAGGGATGTTCTGCTCACTGCACGCTGAAATATGTGGATATTCTTCACCCTTGGGGTTGTATATTCTTTATTCAAAGACAGCAGGCAGGGGAGTACAGAATGTATACATCTTACTTAAATGTGAGTGACAGTGTAATTCCTAGTACACAGAAAGGCATATGCTCTGCAAATGTGTTTCCAGGTGTCCCTTAGACAAACTTATTTGCTTTCTAATCATTAAAGCCTTTTAATGTGCTCTTTCATTGGAGTAGCAGGTGTTATGTGTGTAGGATGATTTATAGTGGGAGCTAAAACTGTGAGATCTTGTTTGAGATACAGAAGTAATGTGTTTTAAGTGGATTATACAAGCTATGCTACCCTGGCATTTGTTTGCTTAAAACCAGTTAGGTTTAACACATTCCAGACTCTGAATACTTGGGTAGTTGTAGAAGTAAATGTGATGAGGAGTTACAGGTGTAGCTGGGATGAGCAATTTTCAAATTGTGGGTGGTAGTGCACCATTGATCTGAGGAGTACCTGCAGGTGGTCTGCTCTGCTTGTGCAACCAGAGACAAGACTGATGAGGTTGCAGATGCTTTCTGTGTGAGTGCATGCATCCATATGCTTTGCAGTCAGTACAACTGTAACTGGTCTTCGTCTCGCACCATCCATGGAGTTGTCAGATAATCACTGAGTTTAGAACCTGTGTAGATAATGACAAGCTGTGAAGCTGAAAGAATCCAACTAGATTTTCAGAGACCAGCTGTCTTGGTTGAGTTGGCAGCAATAAACATCTTCATTTGGGGATGGAAGTGACTGGGTGGGAATGCAGGAAGGGCTTTGAGCTGTGTGATTTTATTGTTTATTAGTTTTGGGGGAAGAACTTGTTTGTTTGTTTGTTGTTGGGGTTTTCTTTGAGTCAGTTTCCATGCCTAAGTGGCATTTGGGATTTTATTGAATGAAGCTTCCTATTGTGCTGTCAGGAGGCCTCTGTTGCTCGAGTTGCTGGGTGCCCTCTGCCTTGTTCTGCTCCTGCTGAGTCAGTATATTCTATCAATGGCTTTCAGAAAAGGGGAGAGGGAGACAAAGCAGAGCGTTGATGTGGCATTGTTTTGTGAGAGCAATGCTGTTGGGTGGTACAGGGTCATTTTCAAGTTATAGTTTTAAAGGCAGAGCTTGTGAAATTACTGGTTTGGAGTTAACTTTAACTGATTCTAGATACGAGGCAGTTACAGCTGAGACTGAAACTCGGGTTGGGACTGACTGTGGCAAGCATAGTTACGTAGTTTGCCTTAATTAGGAAACCTGACTTCATTTGATTTGAAGGAATGCAAAAGGAGAAATATGATCACAAAACCTATGTTTGGACCTAATAACTGTGGGCAGAAATTCTGCTCTCCTGATTTGCATTAGAAATCGCACGGCACCTTCCTGCATGCCACCTGCTTGTTCATCTGCTGCTGGCATTAGTGGGAGCAGCATGCATGGAAGTTACACACTCGCAGCCTGCCTGGGCACTGAGATAAAGATAAGACATCCATATTGCAGATCTGTGGGTATAAATACATAGGAGCTACACTGGACGGTATTTTGGCAGCAGTAGAAGGAACTAGAGTAAGAAATTAGGTCAAGCAGATTAGTACTATGTGAAATATGCCCTACTGAACTTTATTTCTGAGTTAAAAATTCAAGCACTGACATGTTGGCTGGAATGAGAGTATTTGTTTTCTTCCTGAGGTGAAGGAAATTACAGGTTGGAGGTAAGTCCCCACCCACATCTAGATAAAGGAAAAATTAAACTGTATTCAATCTATAGTTAGAATAGGACCCAATTTAATTCTTTGGAGATGAGAAGTAAGATCTAGATTATTGTCTGAGCACTTGGAATGGACTGCAGCTACATTTTAGGCTCCTTTTTCACCCATAGCTTCACATCAATGGCTCAAGAGTACAAGAGAAAAAGCATATGATACATTATTTGAAAGCAGCAATTTTTTTCTGAGGCAGTGTTGCGTAAGGTCTGTACTGATGTGCAGCTAGACCTGTAAATGCTGATCAAGTGCTGTCTGTTCCTACTGTGATTGCCTGGAGTAGCAGGGCGGTGGCTCTCTGGCATTTGGGAGCTCTGGCAGCAGAATAGTAAGTGAGGGGCTTATTGATTACAGGAACCTGTTTTACCGCTAAACGTTTACCTTGCTGACTGGTGCACGCTTCAAGAGCTGCATCACTGAATACATCTCTGACAGCAATAGATTGGGAGTACCAAAAGCAGATGTGAACTGACTAAGAATATTTCACTGAAAAATACTGGTATATTCAGAAACAGAGTTGTTTTCATTATTTTCCTGACTAACTCCCTTTCCTGTGCGCTGAATTTTTCCTTCTGTTAGGTTGTGTTTGTAAGCTCCCCATTACATCACTTTTCCTTTTGATTTAATATTGTAAATTGGGTGAGTAAAAGCCCCTATTTAGCTTCTCCAATCAGCTGTAATATTATATATCTTCTTTTACTTTTTGTCACTTGCCACCTTTTAAAGCTAAAATCTCTGACTTAAATGTTTTGTTATATAATATTTTATCCATGATAAGAATACTCTCTACTGGACTTACTTAAATCCTTCTATTATTGCAAAATCATTCTTGAGATGAAGAGACTGGACTGTACAGAGTGTCCCAAGCATGTCCTTTACAGATTTGTGTTGAAAAAGGAAATATCATTGTTATACTTCCTTTATTGTTCGTTATACCCACTAAGTAACCTAAATATGTTTTTCTTTTGATCACAGCTTGCATGTGGAGTAGATATCTTTATCTGAGACCTTCACAATTCTCCCTAACTCTTCTATTTTTTTAAAAAAGTTAATTAATGCCATTATTTAAGAACCCTAGAAACTATGTGGGTAAGGCAGATTATTTTGTCTAGGCTTGCCCAGTGAAGTATTTTGTACCAGATTTCACCTGACACATTTCTTTAGTGTGGCTTGGTGTCTGAAGTTCCTCTTCACCTTCTCTGTCCTTTGAGAAAAATGCAAATAAATTGAAGTTATCTGTAACTGCTGCTCTCCTGTTGCTTATCCACCTTTCCAGTTCATGAACATGCAGCAACTTTGCTGGTAGGATGAATCCTGTGTCTCTTTCCTCTCACCTAACTATTTTGAAGATGACTGCTGTTTCATAGGAGTTTGGTCTATGCTTAACAGAAAGGAAAATTATACCTGCATAAAAATCACAGCAGTTATCAATTTGCTGATAAAAGTATATTTTGGTTTTCCAGGAATTTCTATGAGCTGTGGCAAAACTTCTGCTAAATTAAACCAGGAGATACTCATGAACCTTGCGAATCAATTCCTGCCTCATAAACTGATGATCTAAGTGTTCTTGTGGATTTATTTTATCATTAGTCAGCATTCATGAAAAGCATTAAAATATTTTTGCAGCACTCTCATTATTTTGGAAACTAAAAAAAAAAAAAAAAATTAAAAAAAGATGTTTTTCCCTTATTAGCCACTGCTTTGTATCAGTACTTTTTCTTCTGAGCAGCTGACTCTAACTACAGATTGTAGTCTGCGACACTTGGACATTTTGGAGCTCACTGCTTGCAAGATGAGAATTACTAGAGAAACTCTGCTGTATGTCGGATTTAAGGGGGAGAGCAGATAATGAATCAGGAATTTGAATTTTATCTGGATTTCTAATGACCTGTTTTCTCCATATCTTTGCTGAGGTGTTCTCAGATTGGAAGACAATACCTTGATCCTGGGTTGCTATGCTGAACTGTAGTTAACACAGGATGAAAACTGTTGTTTGGTCTTGAGTATTGTGCATTTGGACAGAGGGATTGTCAGCAACATGACAGTGATATTCCAGACACCATGGTTTGTGTACTTAGTACACAAATGAGGTCATGAGAAAGCCTGTCACAAAGGCTGGAAAGGATGAAAGGGTAATTTTTATCACAAAATCCCAGTGGAGGCAGCCACCTCTCCTCTAGCACAATTGCATATTCTAATCACTGTCTGCAAGGCTGGGGATGTTCAAGGTCTCCCTAAACTATCTTGACAGATGTGAAAGGCTCAGGCACTTCTGTCGAGTGGCTGCACTAATGGCCAACTTGCACTGAAGAGCAGCAAACGCTTCCGACACACTCCATCTGGCCTACTTCACAGCCACCCAAACTTGATTGATGGTTGTTCGGGTTCCAGCCAGCCAGAAAGTAAAAGAATGGGGTATTGTCAGGATTCAGGAAACATTTTGCTTTAACTGCTGAGAGAGGAGGAATTTGTTTTTATTGAGCTGGGTTGCCTGATAGGCTTTATTTCTTTTTGCACTCAAAAATACCCTAATTCTTCCTCTGTCTGTCCCCATAAGTCTTGTACTTTCAGCTATTTATTCTTCTGATTAAGATAAAATTAAATAGAATAAGCAGTCTGCCTGCTCTTTCTGTGATGTACCCTTCATTTTTTTGAATTATCCTTTCTAATAATTTTCACCTGGCTGTATTTAGTTCTTTTTTAATAAATCTCCCTTCCAACTTTTTATCAATTTACAGTATATCTCTGAGTTACTTTACTTTATCCTGGCTCAGCTGAGTCCTTGCCACATAGGAAAACAATTCCAACTAAGGCTGGCAAACGTTAACACTGCTTACACCACTGTTGTCTTTAATAATTGGGGTGGCATCCAAAGATCACATCCTCCAACATGCAGTGTTTGGAAAGGTTTCTCACATGAAGGCAAGACCTACCCGAGTAGTTAATGGCTGTAATCTCTTTTGTGTAATGCAGATCCGGTGTAGCATTTGCGAGTCTAGCAAGGTGTCAGTGCAGTTCCCCGTGTTTGGCATGGTGTGCGTGCTACTGCAGTGGAGGAAAGACTATGCTGTGTGTGTTTTTAATAATTTCATATCGTTTGAAGAGCTTTACTTGAGAGTTTAGTGAAATATAAATAATCTGCATTACATTGTTTCTTTTATCTAGCAATCTTTACAGGCAGAAATTAGCTAATCCGGCTATCACCGCTCGGAGCTGAGGAAATACAATTTAAAGAAAAGTAATAATGGAAAGTCAGAAAGGCTAAATGATTTTCCAAGTTGACACAGTATCAGTGGCAGGTCCAGGCACTCAGCTAGGAGCTGTTGACTCTTGGCTCCATGCTCTGACTAGTAGCTGCTGCTCCCTTTTATCCTAGTCTGCAATTACAATCATCAGAATGTGATGATTTACTTCAAGGTGAGTGTCTGAACTGCAGTCTTTAATTAGGGTCTTTGGTTTTGATGTCAGTAATCTCAGTGGACTTAAGACTTACCTTGTGTCTTCTTAGGGAGCTTGGTGTCAAAACATAGAACTGGCCTTTTGTTAATGAGCAGGTATATCCCTGTCCTTACTTTGGTGCCAGGAGCAGAAAACGTGTGGTTTTTGAGCAATATAGTGGCAGCCTTGATTTCTACCTGCAGAGAGGACATCTCACTCACGGTGTGCTGCCAGGACAGACTCACTGTGCTTTGGCAGGGTGACTTGGCTGCTGGCTGTTGCAAGGAGCTGACAGTGATGTTGTCTGAGTGGATTGCTCTCCTGGTATGCAGCCGTTCATCGCTCAGGCAAACTGGGTGCTGCACTGACGAAAAGGACCACCTGCGGCCCACTCCATTTTGCATGTTGAACAATCTGCTTTTTCTGGGGTGCCCTCCCTCAACTTTGCTTTTGTGCAGCAACAAAATGTCTGCTTCTAAACAGTAGCTGGAGGGGACACGGGGGGGAAAGAAATGACTTGTAAGGACTGTGATATTTTCTTTTATTTGGAAGATGCTGGTGTCTCGTGTTCTGGCATCACACTCATGCTGTATCTCCCTCTGTAGGTTTCAGAATTCCCCATCTTTAATGTAACTCATTAGTCGTGCAGGCATGCAGTTAGTGTAATAATTAATATTACAGGAGGCAGAATAATAGGATCTGCTCAAACTAATTAGATATAAAATGGAGGGATTTTCTCATATTAGGAAACAGCTGTGATAGTTAAATGAAAACCTGAAAGGCAAAATTCAGAGGTTTTTCTCTTGCTTTAAAGGGTGAGGCAGGTTTATTGAAGAACGGCCTTTGGCACTGACTGGAAGCCTGCAGTGAAATACAGTGACCTGAGCTCTGTGGGGCAGACACTGGCAATGGATGCCCAGTGGGAATAGCATAGTTGGCTGTTATTATTGTTGCTATCATCATGATTATTTGTATTGCATGAGTGCCCAGAGGCCCCAGCTGAAAAAGGATGCCATTGTACTAAGCACTGCATAAACATTGTGAGAGGCAGTTTTGACATGAATATTTTATGCCTTATGGAGCTGAGAAATGTGAAAACCAAGAGAAGAAACAGTGGTCCAGAGGGGTGAGACTGGGTACTAAATGCTTGGTTATGTTTGCCTGTGCCCCTTGCTATTCTGAGGACAAGGCTTGTGTTTCAAGAGGAAGTAAAACTCACTGGAAACTTCAGGCTCTGAGACATATCTCTGTGATTTGGCTCCTTGCTGCCATAAGATGAGGAAATATGATTTTTCTCAGTTTAAGTGGGAGTAAGAGTAAGGCATATAAGAAAAATGAAACACAATGGTGGTTACAGTGTGGACCAGCCTCAAGCTGCTAGTAAGCTGCCAGTGCAACCCGTAACTAATAAAGTTTGAATCTTTAGATCCAAAGAATAATAAAGTCTTTTAATGGTGTGTTTTCTGCTTCCATTTCCTTACGTTTCTTGGAGGCTTTGCTCTGTAGTCTCCCTTGAGACTGCTTTTGTACCTTTGCAAAATTATACTGTTTGGATAAATAATTTGAATACATTGTCAGATAATATAATATCAATCAGATTGTCACAACCCTGGTTCCAGGGAGCAGGAAATACTTATAGAAGAGGGAGAAAAAGAAATATTTTTTTTTAAAATAAGTATTTTTTGATTTTTAGTTTTCTGCAGCTTTTACAAGTGTTATTGAAAATAGAAAGGTTGGGGAGTTTCATGGGAAACCTAGATCTCCATGTTTTCTCACCCTCTGGTTTGTATTTCAGATCTTTTTTTTTTTCTGTGCTAGACCAAAAGATGAAAAACTGGATGTGACAAATGTTCTTGTTTAACCCTCTTGTGCCTCCAGGAGTTTCTTTTAGGGTTTAATACAGACCTTTGTGGGTGAAAGTTTAAATAGCCTCGTGTGTGCCAATTCTCTTATATGCTCATTGTCTCACTTTCCTGGCTTGCAAGAGCAGTCCAGCCTCTTTGGCGTTAGTCAGTGCCCTTGAGCTGTGAAAATGCCTGAAGCTGTGGGATTTGCTGTGATAAAAGATATGCCATCAGCAAATGTTTACCCTCATTATTGTTCCCAGCAGTGAAACAGAGAGAAAGCCCTGTTCCTTCCTTTCTGTCCTTTCCTTTCCTTTTCTACTTCTTCACTTCCTTTCCTTTCAAGCTTTCTTCCCC
>NW_009610028.1:64450-64672 GCF_000690535.1 Cariama cristata
CCCCTTTATCCCTCCGTCTCATTTGCCATGTTGCCGTCTCTCTCTCTTTTCTTCTCTCTGTGCTACTGCAAAAGTTTTGCAGGTGACTTTTCAGAGTGTGGGGCACTGATCAAAGCCAAGCCCATGTCCTCTGCCCTAAGAGTAGATCCCACCTGGGGCAGATGCAGAAAGCACAACTGAGAAATACATGTGCCTGGTTTTCAAAAACTAACTAAATAAAAT
>NW_009610029.1:0-20285 GCF_000690535.1 Cariama cristata
TCCCATCTGTTGAAAATTCTGGGTATGAATTTTTAATTAAATGCAATTCAAGTCCCTCTTCACTTACTAACACTATCATTTGGAAAGTGTAGCATTCAGTGTGATGATGAATACAATTTTGGGGGGGAGCATTTCTCTTGGTACTTTTGGTATGACATAGTTATAATCACATAGATCTCAATTTCTAATTAGTTCACCTATTAACATTTCACATTCATTCTTTTGATTGTGCTGTTCATTAATAAAACAGTCAACAGTCTCACCTGGCAGCTTCTTGTCAAAAAGCATCTTCCCAAACAGTATTCTTGCATAGATCAAAGCATTTTAGAAAGTTTTTTTTATAAATGTTTCTAGTAGTTTTACAATTTTCCTCATGCTTGTACGGATAAGAACGCAGGCTGTCAAAGTCTTGGAGTCTAGCACAACTTTGTTACAGACCTCAGCCTTCTTAAACGCCTATTCTTTTTCCAGGAAAAATTTGGAAGTATTCCAGTTGTTGGTTGAAATTCATCCATCGAACTTCATCTACTGAATTGTGAAGAATAAGGTTTACTCTCAGTCATCTGAAGCTCTTTCTGTTATGACAGACACATGGGATAAACTGGCCTCTGGAAGTGCCTGTGTCTCTCCATTTTGTAAGACTAGAATAGTCAACAGAGAACTCAGTACCTTCAGAAGGTGATTCTTCTCATTTTAAGATTTAGATGTCTACAGTTATGTGAAATGAGATCAAACCCCTTTCTCTTCTACCATAGCTACTCCCAAGCTGGGCCTTCAGGTATCAGACTTTTTGTCAAAGATTTAGCTTGCCAACAGTTCCCGATACAGATGAGACACGCAGAGGTGCTCTGAAGAAACAGGTCATCTTCTCTGAGTCCACATCATGTAAAATACTGCAGACCTCTGACAGTTACACGTTGCCCATCAAAGGCTGTGTAGTGTTCACAGTCCTTGGTAGCTATAACAGAACATACAGACCATTTGATGATACGACACCACCTCTTCCCAACACTCACACTTAAGAAATGAGGATGGCCTCACTCAAATGTTTTTCATGTGGGAAGGCTGGCCACTGCAGAAATTTCTTATCAGTATATTTCATTCCACAGACTAAATAAATAATAAAGGAAATGAGGATCTGGAGCTGGCGATGTCATATCTGAAACCTTCTGTTATGATTAAGGTGTCTTTCTTCCTCAAGCAACCTGGAGTTTGTTATACACAGGTCAAGCTGTAAATCAGAAGATACTGGATGACTCAAAATCTATAGAGAACATAAAATTATGTGGCTTCAGCTTAAAGAATCACAGGCATAGAGAAATTAGGGATGGAAGGCTTATTAAACTGTCCAGTTCAATCTCTGCCAGCATGGGAATATTCCCTGGAATGTATTTTACAGCATGTTATCCAAAATTGTTTCCATATGTGATTCTGCTCTGGAAAGAGCCTAAAAAAGTGGTCTGGTACAGTGCTACTATGATTGAATCAATGATTTCTCTCTCAGTTGCACAAAGTTTAAAGGAATATTTTTTTCCTATCAGTTGAAGACAACTGGTCTCTCAGTCATACAGACTATCACTTACAATAGATGTCCCGTGTGACATCCTCGCCTTTATTTGCACTGTATAACTCAACATTATGCCTCAGCTCACTCCTATTGCCTTAGGCATACTATGATGCAGGAAACAGGATGGAGGTAACAGCAGAGGTAAATGCTTTATCAGAGATAAAGTGATACAGATTCTCTGTACTACATACATGCAGACTGAGATTTACAACATTAATACTGTATCTTCCTTCCACAACTGCTCCTCTCCTATTTCTGAGACCACAGATTCTGAACCCTGATCTAATGAATCCTTCATTATTCTCAACTTCCTTCTGATATTATTACTGAAATTATTCAAATATTACTACCACTCTCTCCAAAAGACCTGCCTTTTAGCTTTAGGTGAAGGAACAGGTCAGTCACCTGAACCCTGAAGCTGCTGAGATTATTAATCTGCCT
The DNA here is from genome assembly GCF_000690535.1 of Cariama cristata. NCBI lineage: Eukaryota > Metazoa > Chordata > Aves > Cariamiformes > Cariamidae > Cariama > Cariama cristata. The sequence goes on from NW_009610029.1 coordinate 2,009, forward strand.
CATAGTAAGCTGGTTTGATAGTAGTTTAGTGTCCCTTCATCTTCTCTTTGACTCTAAATGTGAACTTTTCATTTTTCTCTTTGATTTTATTCATAGTTCTGTTCTTTTTCCATTTCATAGTTTTAAACTCAGAGTTCCTTCTAGGACTGGAACATAATTTTGATTTTCTTGACTAGAGTGACCAAACAGGCCACACTTTTTTACTGGGTAAGATTTTCCTTTGTCAGTTCCATAGGGTTCGTTCCAGGCTTTACATAAGCAGGCCTCCTCGCTTTATTATCAGAGTGTCCATGCTTTAAGGTCAGATGCAGGCTGGGTGTTGGGGAATGATGCTCACGCCTGCTGACTGCAAGGAGCAGATGCGTGCCCATCAGAGCGCTGACTGGAACGGCTCATCTAGGGATCTTCTCACGATTCTAGCCAATCAACCACTTATTTTTTGAATGTTTTCCCCTCATTGTTCACCAGATTCCTGTTCTTTGAAAGTTTTGCAGCTCCTAATTTTATGCTGATTCCAAAACAGTCCCAATTCTAATGCCATCAAGCTGTTTTTTAATTATTCGCAACCACAGGGTAGAGTTACATTCTCACCACTGCCAGGGGATGTCAGCAGCTCTGTTTCCATGGCTTTAACACAAATCATACTTTTTTTCTCAATCTTCTCCACTTGCCTGTCAACATTAGCTTTTCTGAAGCAGGCAGACAAGCACAAAGCATTACACAGGCATTTTCTGGAAACCTGACTTGCCCTCTCAGCTTGAAGCCTTCTTGCAGACAGCCTGTTCGACACTCTGGTGCAGTAATATGCTACCAAATATACGGATGTGGAGATCTGAAGGCCCTGAGAGGTGCACTTAAATGTGCCTATGTTTACACTTGCTGGCTCTCTACTGTACAACCACTCAGGCTTAAAAATGCAGTGTAGGTTTAACGGTCATTACATATAGATTCTCTGTCACCAAAGCATATTTACACCTCTTCGGTTCACTGCCATCATCTTTTCTCACAATTACAATAGCATCTGTGGGGATGGAGTACTTACAGAATTCCCGCTTCACACTTTTCTACTGTGTTTTCTAGGCTGAAGCTCATCTTCCCTGCTGTAGATTCCTCTGCCATATCTTTTGTATCTTAATCTGCCTCATCTTTTACATCTGTCCTGGTTTCAGCTGGGATAGAGTTAATTTTCTTCCTAGCAGCTGGTACAGTACTGTGGTTTTGGATTTAGTATGAGAATAATGTTGATAACACACTGATTTTATATATCATCAGTGAACTTGCTGACAGTACACTCGGGGCCTTCATCCAGGTTGTTGATGAACAAGTTGAACAAGGCCAAACCCAGAACTGACCCCTGGGGAACATCACTAGCTACAGGCCTCCAACCAGACTCTGTGCTGCTGATCATAACTCTCTGAGCTCTGCCATTCAGCCGGTTCCGAATCCACCTCACTGTCCACTCATCTAGCCCATGCTTCCTGAGTTTACCTATGAGGATGTTGTTGCTAAGTAGTGCTTACCCTAAGTCAAGGACTTTTCAGTTTCCCATGCTCTGCCAGCAAGGAGGTACACAAGAAGCTGGGAAGGGAGCATAACCAGGGCTGCTGACCCGAACTAGCCAAAGGCATACTCCATACCATAGAGCGTCATGGTCAGTATAGAAACTGGGGGAGTTGACTGGGAGGGGTCGATCGCTGCTCAGGGACTGGCTGGGCATCGGTCAGCGGGTGGTGAGCAACTGTAGTGTGCATTGCTTGTCTTTCTGGGGTTTTATTTCTCTCTCTCTTTTTGTTGTCTCCCTTTTCATTACAATTATTATTGTAATATTTTATTTCAATTATTAAACTGTTCTTATCTCAACCAACTGGTTTTAGTTTTTTTTCCGATTCTCCTTCCCATCCCACTGGGGCGGGGAGGGGGAGGAGTGAGAGAACAGCTATATGGTACTTAGCTGCCTGCTGGGATTAAACCATGACAATATCTTACAAGAGAAAAATTAACTGTCAGTCCTTATTCTCACTGCAGGCTGTACTGCAGCCTGAGCCTTCCAGGTACATTTCAGAGAGAGGGCAGTGTTGACTGCAGCAGTTAATGCATTAAGCAAGACACTATGGGAATCTCAGCTGGATTTTTTACTCTGTCACAGTCTTGCTGAAGGACTGTGGTCAGCTCCTGGGGCCTCTTTCTGCTTTAGTTTCACCATTTTTCATACACAGATAGAATCATAGAATCATTAAGTTGGAAAAGACCTTTAAGATCATCGAGTCCAACTGTAAACCTAGCCCTGCCAAGCCCTCTACTAAACCATATCCCTAAGCACCACATCTACACATTTTAAATGCCTCCAGGGATGGTGACTCCACCACTTCCCTGGGCAGCCTGTTCCAATGTTTGACAACCATTTCGGTGAAGACATTTTTCCTAATATCCAATCTAAACCTCCTCTAGAACAATTTAAGGCCACTTCCTCTTGTCCTATCGCTTGTTACTTGGGAGAAGAGACCAACCACCACTTCACTACACCCTCCTTTCAGGCAGCTGTAGAGGGCGATCAGGTCTCCCCTCAGCCTCCTCTTCTCCAGAGTAAACACCCCCAGCTCCACAAACAGACTTGTGCTCCAGGCCCTTCACCAGCTTTGTTGCCCTTCTCTGGACACGCTCCAGCACCTCAAGGTCTTTCTTGTAGTGAGGGGCCCAAAACTGAGGACGGTATTTGAGGTGCAGCCTCACCAGTGCTGAGTACAGGGGGATCATCACTTCTGTCATCCTGCTGGTCACACTGTTTCTGATATAGGCCAGGATGCCATTGGCCTTCTTGGTCACCTGGGCACACTGCCAGCTCATACTTAGCCAACTGTTGACTAACACCCCCAGATCCTGTTCTGCTGGGCAGCTTTCCAGCCACAGGCCTGCTCCTGTGCTTTTAAGATTTCCTCCTTGAAGAATGTCCAGCCTTCCAGGCCCCCTTTCCGCTTCAGGACTGCCTGCCAAGGGACTCTGTCAACCAGGCTCCTGAACAGAACAAAGCCTTCCCTCCAATAGTCCAAGGTGGCAGTTCTGCTGATACCACTCCTTCTCCAAGAATCAAAAACTCTATCATTTCGTGATTGCTATGCCCAAGACAGCCTCCAACCATCACATCACCTGCAAGTCCTTCTCTGTTCACAAACAACAGGCCCAGCAGGTGCCTTCCCTCGTCTCCCTCACCAGCTGTGTCAGGAAGGTCTCTTCCACACACTCCAGGAACCTCCTAGACTGTTTCCTCTCTGTTGTGTTGTATCTCAAGCAGACATCTGGAAGGTTGAAATCTCCCATGAGAACAGGGGCTAGCAATTGTGAGACTTCTCCTAGCTGCTTATAGAATATTTCGTCTGCTTCTTCATCCTGGTTGGGTGGTCTATAACAGACTCCCACCATGATGTCTGCTTTATCGGCCTTCTCCCTGGTTCTTACCCATAAACACTCAACTCTATCGTCACCATCATTAAGCTCTAGACAATCAAAACACTTCCTAACATACAGGGCTACCCCACTGCCTCTCCTTCCCTGCCTATCCCTTCTGAAGGGTTTATAGCCACCCATTGCAGCACTCCAGTTGTGCGAGTCACCCCACCACATTTCTGTGATGGCAACTATGTCATAGCTTTCCTGCTGCACAATGGCTTCCAGCTCCTCCTGTTTGTTGCCCATGCTGTGTGCATTGGTGTAGATGCACTTCACTTGGGCTATTGGTCCCACCACCTTTTTTTTGGGGAAGAAGCCCTAATTCCTATGTGACCGCTCTCAGGTGCTTCTATGGTTTCTAACACACCAATAACCCTGGTGTCCTGTTACTGCATGGATCTCCATCCCCTACCTCCACTGAGATGGCAGACCAAAGGACCTCACTAACACACCATTCTCAAACATTGGCATACTGCCCCATACTTATCTCTAGTGAGCCTCATTTTAACCCTTTCCCCCTCCAAATCTAGCTTAAAAGCTCTTTCAATGAGCCCTGCTAACTCCTGTGCAAAGATCTTTTCCCTGCTTTGAGACAGGTGTACTCTGTCTGTTGTCAGCAGGCCTGGTGTTGTGTAAACCGACCCATGATCAAAAAAACCAAAATTCTGCTGATGACACCATGGTCAGAGCCAGGTATTGATCTGTTGGCTCTTCCTGTTTCTTCCTTCATCATTCCCTGCAACTGGAAGGATAGACAAGAACACTAGTTGTGCCTCTGATCCCTGATGATACTGGCCTCCTTTATAAAATGCTTTCAGGCCTGCTGAAGAAAAATATCCTGTAAGAGAAAAGCTATTACTGGTTGGCTGATGCAGCCCTTCCTATTTTCTCATCACAATCACAGGAACAGAAGTGTTATACAGCTACAGTACCTGCAAACTCACATACCTAAGCATGGGACTGAAGGGCTCAGAGCCCTCCCAGAGCCTCTGGCATTTGCACCAGAACTGCACTGGGTCTGCCAATACTGCAACTTTTTCAACAACTTTCTAGTCCAAGTATTTGTTTATTTTTTTATGCTGGAGGGGATAAAAGGAGAGAAAATAAAAGCTGGATAATTTTCATGTTGTACCATCTGTGATTTCTGTTTCTGATCTAGTTACAATAGTAAACTTCTCCCATTGTGCCACCCAAAAAAACTGGAAAACGTCCATTCTAATCGTTTTCCCTAGGCTATGTTGAGTGAATGTTCAGCATCCTGAGGATGGAATGTACCAATGTAAATTTACTGTGCTAGAGCCACACTGCTGCTGATTGTTGCAGAACTACCACTGAGTAGTAAATGCTTCACTGCTCTGTTACCCGGGGGGCTGAGCATTAACTACACTATTGAACAGCAAATGCTTATCATCCCCTATAATTCAAACTATATAAATCACTGAAGAGAGACAATATGCCCTGCAGGGAACTCACATGGTCTATAAAAATGTAAAAATCTGAACTATATTTAGCTGACAGAGCTATACTTAAAAAAAGAAAAAGTATTCAAAAGATAATCTTAGACATTAAACTTATCTTCATTTCAATCTACTGAAGCTTTGGTGGAGTTTAATCTTTTCTGCAAACATTTTCATCTTTAACATTATTTTAAAAAATAAGATTAAGAAATAAAAGCTATTACACTTTTGAGTTCTCTGTCCTCCAACCATTCATGCAGCATATAAAATGACCTTTTTTAAGCCCATCCTTAGAGCGAAGCAAAACACCAGTATTTTTTCTTCACTGAGCAAAAGCATCTCTACTTTGCCTGAAAAAACCCAATAGAAGGTTTTAAATATCCTGTTTGTAAAACATGTATACACTGAAAGTGGAAGACACAGTTCCCTTTTGTTTAAAGACATAGTTCTTCAAATACAGGGTTTATGCAAGGTTCTTTGCACTGAGAGAAGAAAGGCAAGTTGAAACATTCCTCCAAGGAACTGTACTGTGACTGAGGACATAAACTTTCATTCCTGGATAAGCAAACACTTAATCTGAAGTGGACACAAGTAGTTCCATTACTGTCAATGAATTACTCATGTCTGTGAAGTTAAATATACATGAGCATTTGAAACATCAGAGGACTTTATAATAAGCTGTCGCTGCATATTCCTTAATGTATACATAAAATCTGTTTCTTCTTTTGGACTTAACCATGCAATAACCTCTGGATGGGCATCAACAGCCTTTCTGTAATTATCACGGACTGATTATGCAATTTACTGCAGAGCTGAGGCCTTCAATACTATTCTGCATTAGAAAATAAAACCATCCCCAAATGTCTATCAGTAGAGAAATAAAACATGGTAACCTTTAATACACAAATGCAATTACACAAAAGGACAAAGAACAAAACCGTATGAGAAAAGCCTCAGGGGAGAACTGGTATGGGACTTTGTGAGCGCTCCATGTAGGATTCAGAAAGCTGATGAAAGTGATGTTTGAGATCAGAGTTGGAAAATGATCACAAGCAATCAATGCTTCAAAGGGGTCAGAATCAAAATCAAAGAATACTAAAGCTTTTGTTATTAATCCACGGGTAGCTTAGTAGTTTCCCACCAACTTCTGTCCTTCATGAAGATGTTCTAATGAAACAAAGAAGAATTTGATTTTTTAATCTTATAAAAGATGATGCCATCAACGTTTTATGTTTGATTTTTTTTTTCTTCTACACAGAGAAAATACCTGTAAATGATTAACACAGGTCTCCTACCACAGTTTGTGAGTCTGAACCAACCAACAGTAATGAGAGATTTTAAACAGAAATGTAATTAAGCAATGCAAATACGTTTGAAAGACTAAGAGAAAAACATGAGGTATGGTTTAAAAACTGGTTCAGATGAAGTTATATAAACAGAAAAAAGTTCTCCCAATACAGAAAGCAAGGTACCTATAAGATTACTTTGTAAGAATGTAGCAAATAATGCCAACATACTTCAGATGTGCTATCAGGGCACCTCATTATCAAGAATGGAGAGAAGAGTCTTTCCGTATATATTTGCAATGTAGCTTGAAGGTGTTGCTTTGAGTTGCTGTCGGATGAAAAGCAGATGATTAACTCTAAACAAAATCAAGGAAGCTCAGAGAAAACCAATAAAATCTCTAAAGGTCTGGTCTTCTAAAGGCAACTATTTCATACAGTCAGTGCCTTTGTCTTCTGTGGGCTATTATACGTTCATCAAGTTGTCAACAGTCAGAAGAGAGCAGAATATACTAAGAAATTGTAGGAAAAAATGCTTAATTTGGGATTAATGGCAGAAAATTAATGCGATACAGAAGTAGCTTAATATTCTGGCAAAATGAACACTTACAAGTGATCCTCCAAAATGTACGCCAGCTGCAGAATTCCAGATGAATTTAAGATATTAGTCCCACAGGACGACTCAAGTGAAAATGAGCTCATGCTTCAGTACTTTCAGATCAGAGCCATATGCCGTACACTAGCACATTTGCAGTATTAGTACCTTGCAGTAAATTTCTTCGAGCATTATTGAATCTAATTTCCAATGCCCACAGTCAGCAAACTTCTGTCATTTGCCTTTGGAGATAACACTGCAACCTGGATCACCCCCTACATGATGTTATTCTGATACTAAGCTGAAAGTATCTTCCTCATTTGAATAAACATTGGACATCCATAACTTTAGGTGCCTGGAAAAAAATCTGGTGATGAACAAGCTTATTGATTTAAAGAAGTTTCTCCTGATGCTACTCATTAGTTGGTGCAAACTGCTGTGGTGCCACCGATGGAAATGAAGGGGTGATATTTCACACCAATGAGGATCTGCTGGATAGCCTACAGTGTTAAGCACATGTGTGAGTACTGGCATAAGCATGGCTCGGGTGTAAGCAGCCCCTTCCTCTTCTGGCATATCATGAAGTCTTATGCGTTATAATCAGACATTTTAGTTTATTTTGTGCCTAAACATTTTTATCTTCCCCTTGAAAAAAAAATATCTGTGAGTGAAAAAAAACCAAACAGGCCTCTTAAAAATTAATCTCAATTGCATTACATTCGAGACCCACTGTTACACTCCATGCTTATTATGTCTGACCTAAAAAGAATATTAAAAATCTCATTATTTTGTTGCTGGCTTTTCTACTTAATTATTACCACAACAGGCAGGTAATTATTATGCTGATTACTCAAGACTGAGATGTAAATAGCTCATGTAGGGGTTAATAATCAGATAATAACAGTAAGCACTGATTCTGTATAATTAAGTCAAATGACATGATTTATACTGGTGCAAACTTAGCTCCAGAATGAAAGATTTTATGATATTACTGACTTTCCAAATAGCCCTACACTTTGCATGTGTACTATATCTGGAGGTTGCCAAACTATAAAATTTTTGGCATTCACAAAATTTGAATTGAATGGGGACATTTTGCTTCAAAATTGCAGTGATCTTTTTGTGATTAATGTTGGATACCATTAATTAAATTCCATTTTTCAATAGCCCACACTTCACAGATTCACAGAATGGTTGAGGTTGGAAGGGACCTATGGAGGTCTTCTTGTCCAATTACCCTGCTCCAGCAGGGCCACAATTATTGATTGCCTCCAGAAACTCCATCACCTGTGCATCATAATATTCCTGTAGGAACATGCTAAACTGTTAATGTGGCCAATAAAAAACTGTCATAGATTTTTCTAAAAATAACATCTAAATTATAACATAGAGACTTTCTTGTATTAACTCGCAATTAGAAAAAAGTGTTAGTTACCATTCTTAACATTGAACAATTGTGTAAGCTCCAGCAGTGCTAGATGTAAAGCAAAATAAGGCAACATCAAATCACATGCAAATTTTCAACACTAAAAGTGACGGCTTTCTCAAGCTATAACCATTCAAGGAATAGCTAACTATTTTAAGCTAAATACTAAAATAACTTATATTGATGACTCTATTAACTTAAAAAAAAAAAAAAATCTCTTTTTCAACTACAGGGAAATAAACAGTAAGATGCAAGAAACATTTCCTAGATATAAACAGTCTTTTATCTGATTGATTACTTGAGATGAGTTCTGGAAGCTGATGACAGATTTGCATTTTTGCTGAGGGCCAGATGTGAGTCAACATTTCTGAGTCATAACTTACTTCTTGAGTAGTCCTACTGATTGAAATTAATTTTGGGAAAGGGGTGGGTTTTCATTTACATGACTTCTTAATGTGGGAGAATTTTTTAAAATATTTCTGAGGTTTATTTGTCTTCGCAGTTTGTTTTCCTTTGCTTCTCTTTTCTTTCGTGTGTCTTTTCCCTAAATCATGTTGCTCTTAGCATTTTGGTATGACTGCATAAGGCCTGAAGACGTAGGGACAGAAGTGTAGGGGTAGGAGAGGCCATCTTCCTTGGGGGAGGATTTCTTCTAGTTGTTACTTATTTAGCCACTCTTCCAACTTTCAGTATTTCCTGTAAGGCCCTGCCTTAACCTATTTAGCCAAAATAGTGTTGCAAAATGAGTCAGATGCAGAAATCAGGAAGGAAATTTCATGAACATCCAAGGAGAGACAGGTTAAATAGGGCTTTAGGGCTTGCTATCCTCCCAGGATCACCATGCACACTTCATTCTACCTGTATACTTGTTACAGCTCTGGTTGCCAATGACATTAGGTTGCGACAATCTCCAGCAGCACATTTCAGGTGATAAGCTGGAAAGCCTTGAGGAAAGAAAAGCAGAGATCAATGGTCACCGTCAGGGAAGGTCTTTATACTTCTCCAGCATAGTGTCTAGGGGAATATAAGGAGTACAATATTTTTACCTGACACTTGTTGTACTGCCAGGGTACCAAGTATCTAAGAGTTGGATGGTCAATATTCCAGGAGATATATGCTTAAATGAAGTTGTATTCAGATGCTAATGCATATTTAAACTATTAGTGTCAGCCTTCCACCCGGTACAGAGATAAAAAATTCACTTGCATAGCACAGCTTCTCAGCAATGAACATCAGATTTTTCCATCAGGACCTATGCCTCATGAACTAAGTTTTTTTAGCAGTTTTACAAAATTCTCTCCTTCTTCTACTGTGCATTTTTCACTATTTCCCCTTATTTTATTAATGCCAGCCTGATTGAACAGGGCAAGGGGAAAAGCAAGCATTCTGCAGGGTAAATGGAAAGAGAAATGGACAGTAGCTTTTAAAATGTCACTGCTCATAAGGAGCTTGTGACAGTCCAGCATTATATAAAGGCTGTTTTTTTAAAAAGGTGTTGTTAAATATACACTGATTTCTGTCATATTTTTAGCTTGCTATTTTAATCACCTCCACACTGAGCTTTTAAAAGTATTTTAACCTGCTACTTGTTACAATTCTTTGTCATGTTTTCTAGCCACTGGAGCAATGCTGTCCTGAATCAAGACAAAGTAGGAACATTATGGCTGTCAAATGAAGTTACTGGTATCTGACAGAACCAGTTATGGCTTCAGCAAAAAACTTCAAAGCCCTCTGTGCACAATCTGACTCATTACAAGAACCCATTGTGATGGGATTTGGGGTGTATATGTGCATATGCTGTTAGAGCACCTTTCAGTTTATTTGCACATACATATTGACTGGATTATCCCTTGGCATCAGCACTCACAGGTTCTGACCCAAGTTGCAGCTGTCATCGGAGACGTTACAGGTAATGTGAATGTGGTTATGGCATTAAACCAACCAGTAGTTTAAGTTTAGATTTTATGTGAGAAACTGATACTGAATAAATTTAGAGACACATAAAATACAACTAATACATATATATATATTGCTTTTGATGTATTCAATTTAAAATTATGGAGAGGATCTACATCACAGCTTTTTTGAAGTTGTCTGCTCTATACACATTTTTAGCTAGTTAAGATTGTTTAGAAATTTTAACACCATTAAGAATTAATATAAACACAATTATATGAAGTGTCATTAAAGTAATTTATGCCTCACTAAAAAGTTTCAAAAGAGAATACTTTTCAAATTTTTTCCCCCTATAACATATCTAAAACGTAACTGATCCATATAGAAGACAGTAAATAATAATCTTAGGAATGTTCCTAGTTTAAATGGATGTCAACTAACAGTAGGTGATTATTTTTCAGTAAATATTTAGTATAATAAGCCATTTAACACCTTCCATAATATCAGTGTGTTTAGATAGCATTTTCAAGCAGTCCTCAGGGCTGCATCTCTCTGGAGTCAACCCCTTGATCTGTTCTGGGCCACGGTGATCTCCTACCACAGGAGAAATATGTAGGGACACTTAAGGCTAGGGTATGCTTAGTACAAAATCAAAAGGGTGAGAGGAAGAATGGATTGTGGAGTGGGGTCATTTGAGGGCTCTGTTCTTGCCTGCACTGCTGTGGTATTGAAGGTTTCCTCCCTCCCTTTAAAAACTCAGCTAATTCTCCGGGTTAGGGCTTGGGTCTGTAAGTCAGGATGAGAAGATATCCAATGAAGCTTATTCTTCAAATTGTTAGCCAGGGAAAACTGAGGGTCAACCTGCATGAAACTCATCTCCTTCTCTACAACTGCAGCAGAGGTAGGAGCCTGCTGCCTCCTGTCAGCCTGGGGCTGGGGCAGAATTGATAATGCATGGAAAACTGATCCACATTGCCAGAGAGGAGAGCTTACGGCTATGTCAAAATGGCAGCAGAGTGTCTCTTCCCAGGCAACATTGCAATCCTCATGCCAAAAACATGTGGTGATGCCTAAGGTTACAGTTAACAGGCGGTGGTGAGTAATTCTGGCAGGGGAAGGCAGGGATTTTCAGCTACGCTGTATGGCTGCAGCACCATACCTTGCTTTTTAGAAGAGTTTAGTGTTGCTGCTTCAGGCCCAAGATATGGCCAGGCTGGACCTTGAGCAAGGCTCGGGGCTGAGCAGCCCAGGATGAGGTGGCCATTTCTCTGGAATTGATTTAGGAATGACAATAAAGGAAAGCCTGGGGGCTCACAGGTTTCAGAGCACTGCCTCCGGTCTTTTTTTGGGTGTGGCAAGTGTTCATTTTTTGAGCTGAAATATTTATTAAGGCTTAGATTTAAGGCTGGAAAAGATGGCAGTAACACTTCAGCAGCTTTCTGTGTTTTCAGGCTGGGAAATTCAAGAGAATGAGACAGCTCCAGCAGTAAGCACTGAAAAAGCTCCTGGGCTTTTAATTCCTGTGCTTTGTTCATCATTTACCTTCTCCAGCACTGACAGAAGCCCTGTTCTAATTGTAAATCTAAATCAGCTGAATATCGATCCCAGGAGGTCTGATTATATTTGTCCAAAATAATAGAGATGAGTAGCTGACTCTAAAGACAACTCTAAACTTCCCTACCTAACAATTTAGATCTCAGATTAATGAGCTCTTAAGTAATTGGGTCAGCCATAAATAGGGTTGTTTGCAAAGACAAGAATACATTAATCTGCAAAGGTCATATTGCTAGTATCACTGAGAAGCATTACGATATTTATATACCAATTTTGAGGATCATTTGGTTATAGTCAGATTGAATCTGTTCCTTTTAAAGATATCCAAAGTAAAGAGTGCCCAGGAGGTTTCTTCCATGTAGTCAACAACTCAGAGTAAATACTTAGGTTCAAGGCAGAAAAGATTTTAAGTAGTCATGCTATTGACATTAGTTTCTTTAAAGGGAATTGGGATAGAGTATATCTCCTATGAAGAGTGCAAAAAACAGTATTGATTTCTAGATGTTTATTTCAGGAAGGAAGAAGAGACTTTCCTGGTGCTGGAGGTCCAAGGGATTATTACAGACAAGGGAAAAAAAAAACCAGGATCTGCTTGTTCAGTAGCTGTCTGAGAAGGGATAAAATGTTCTCTACAAACCTGGATCCGCCTTAGAGATATGTAGGGACCTCTGCATTGTATCCCATTATATTACAGCAGTCTTTCTTTCCTCAGCTCTTACAGGAATTCTTTTTGTACCATGCGGAGGAATAAATTATTTCTTTTGGGACTTCTCTTCTGCCTTGTCTGACTGAACCTAGTATCCCAATGGTCTTCGGGAAGTAAAAACTATAGTAAACCTAAAAAGAATGTGATTTTACAACCTTCCCCGCCTGAGCTTGCCATGGGCATATAGGAAATATCAGCACTGTAACACTGTGAATTGAAATTGTTCACTCCCTGTTTGCTTAGCTTTGTGCATATTCTCCGCTCTGACTATCTTGTCTCTTCCTGAGCTTCTCCATCCGGCCATTAGAGAATGAGAACTGAAGTGGTTTTCTAAGCCATTAAATCAGAAATAAACCACACAGTGTACTGCTGTCTTCAGCAGATTTCTGGAGGATTTAAACCACATTGTCGCAGTTCTTATCTATGCAAACAAAAACCCCTTAGCATAAGATGCAGTTAAAATAGGAGAACTTATTCAATGAGTCTTAATCTAAATCCAATCCTGCTCCATCCAAAAAAAAAAGCCCAGAATAATTTACAGTTTAAAGTTCCACACTAAAAGTTTCAGGTTTTGAGTTGGGATCTCAGGGGAAACAGTCAAGAAATCCAATGAAAAAGAACTGAGGTACTAAAATAGGCCAGTCTTTAAAAATGTCAGAGAAAAGAACTGGTAGCTAAATCCAAGCAAACATCGCATCATGAATAATTTCATTATTTCTGTCTATTTTTTCTTATTTATAAACTGTGCATGAGCTGACTGGGAAATTCTTAAATGTAATCCTTATTTAAAACATATATATGAATAAATTTCTGCAAAGTCCATACACATTATGGGAGCAAATTTTCAACAGAAAGCTCTGGGTGAGGCAGTTGGATCACTGGACAACTTCAAGAAGACTACTTAGATTATATAAAAAGAAAACAATTTAAAATGCAAGAATTTTAAAACTTCCATTTCAAAATACCTGCACATAAAATATTGTTTGCAGTATTTTAAATAGAATTTAAACACCTCTTGAATCATTACAGAATAGAAAGTTTATAACAGATATGGACTAAACAAAGGAGAGCATTACACTCATATTCAAAACCTGATAATTCTGCCAAAAGGATAATGTAACTAATATAGAGCAAATGTTTTCACTTCTGGAAAACGCAGTTCTGGGTTGATCAAATGTTATGAGTTTTCAATAGACTTCTGTGACTAATTCTACCAAAAATCGAGGGAAAGGGGTTATCTAAGCAATTCAATTTATAACTAAAACAATCAAAACAACAACAAAAAAAATGAGTAAAGATAATAAATACAAAATAAAGAAATGCCAAAGTAACACAAAAATTCGTTACAACCAAGTGATTTCTGTTCAGCTTCACTTTGCAGACAGAACGAACACATGCTGAGTTTGGGATAACATCTTACTTTTATGATTAGCTGCTTCCAAATATAATTATTAGTAGGAAGCAATATTACAATCTGCCATACATACAGCAAAAAAACACGTATTTGTTAGCTACACACACTACTGTAACAAACCCAGGAAGGGTCAACAAACTGTAAATTATTGAGAAGATGACACTACTTACTTGCTTAAGCCAGACAGCCCTGAAGGAGGACTGAACCAGGATGGAAATCATTGTACTCTTTTGTTTCAACTGAAATCTTCTCTTAAATCTTGTTTCACCTCAAATCTTCTCTTCACTGGTTCTTCAAAAAAAAATGACCCTAAAGAACTCACAGACAGAGCCACAAGCAAACTTTGTAAACAGCCTTCTGGCATAAGTTAGGTCACGACTGAGATTTGAATATAATTTATGAAATGAAATTTACAAAAGCAGTATTACAGGGGTCAAATTTATTATGTTTTTCTTTTTAAAGATTTTGCAGTTATGTTTGATTGTGAGAATTTCACACTCTGTGGAAATAAATTGTGTTAAGTAAATACCCAAACACTATCAAAGATTCCCCTTACAGAGAGCAAGTGATGAGAAATCAACTGCAATGGGAGTTGGGATCTCTGTGGAAAAATGGGCACTAGGACACAATACGTTAGATCCTGTCAGGCTGAGAGGAGGTTCAAGATACTTCTATTTAACACCTGCAGTGGGGGAGCCCTGATTTCTAAGCTGGTAAATCCACAATGATAGTATTATTTTGCATTCCCAACAGCAAGTGTTTACAATGAAAACTCAAGTGTCATAAGGATACAGATTGGCCATAAAATGGAAAATATTCAGCCAAAAAGGAAAATAGAAGTACATCAAAACGGTGCTTGGATGAAATCTGTAAGTCCACAATATAACAGGTGACACACTGGCCAGGGCAAGTGAGCAGGTCAGCAGGAGATCAGTGCAGAGCACTAGCTTTTTATTAAAAATAACAAGTTGTACATAGTGTGATGGTGAATGCTGAGGATTGTTTTCTGGTATGCCTTATGATTACTAACTTCAAATCCAAGTATCTTTCATGATAGCAATATTAACATGTGTGTTACAAAATTATGCTTTAATATCACTGTTGTTTTTACTTTGCATAAGCAATAGATTTCAGATTTGTAAGTGATTTTGAATCACTTGTAGTAATAATCATTATTTAGTTACCAATTAAGTTTCAAGGTTGAGCATAGTTATGTGTATTATTACTGCAGAAGTTAGTCATTTTCCTGAGAAATCTACGCCAAATTTACTATTTCTCCTTTATCATACAGTTTATCTTTTAATTCGCCTTCAGGACAGCATTAATCAGCATTTTAGAAAAGAGCTTTTCTCCCAAATATATGGAGTTTCTTTTGAAACTGTCTGGCCAGGTTTCAGTCAAATGATGTTTCAGCATGCTGAAGGTTACTAGCTGAAACATAGTAAGATAGTCTGAGCTTTTAACTGAATCTGCAGAGATATTTAAGTAATAGAGCTTAGTTTTACTTCTCACTTGAGGAACTTCAGTGCTTTCACCCTGGAGCCTCTCCTGCATTTTGTTACTCTCCTGAATTAATTAATTCTCTTTTCAATATTGTCTAATTGGCGAATGAAGCACATAAGACACCAAAGATGCCTTGCCAGGAAATTGCTCTTTTTGAAGCTATAGCTATAATTTTACACTGAAATAAATGTGTACATAGTCAGCATGGGTGACAGAGGGTGGGGGAAGCCCAAAACATTTATCACCATCATCATCACTAGCTGGCTACTAGCTAGAAACGCAGAAAATGGTGCTTATAACCTCCAGGGAGTTAGTCCGTCATTAGATTAACCACCACACTAAGGTAAGGCCATATATCATTGAAAAAGACAGCCGCAGTGTTGGCAATACAAGAATAATAAGTAAAACAACTTGCACTGTCACTTTGTGTAGGAATGCAGAGGAAGTCTTATAGCTGCTGGCAAGGCAGGGGAGGGTCATTACCTCAGAGGAAAAATGATAAACCATGTTCCTATTCAGCAGATGTGTCTTTGCTTATCAAGTTTATCTGCATTTACAGTACACTATGAGAACTAAGTACATCAGTTACTCAATGTCTAAACATGCTTTTCCAACATGGAAAATATGGTTATCCTGATAAGAGCTTAAATGCTTTTTATTTAACCTTAGCTTTCTCTACTCCAGTTTTAATGACAAATTGCTGTTTACATGAAGTGCTTTCCAGTTAAGCTGCTTAGCACAATATTGCTAGGGAATACTACAGCATGAATACAGTGTACTCACATGGAGTCAGAATCTCCCTGTTCCTCACAGAAGTGCTGTTCTCACGTACTTGGTGTAATTCAGTGTGACTAGAAAAAGCAACCAACTTTCATTCAATATCAGTATGGTCTTTAATGTAAGACTATCTGTTGTGACAATATTTTAAGTCCTTTTGCACTCATTAATTGGTTAGAGTATTCAAGGATAAAATCCAGGAAAGAGTTTCAGCAGATGAGTTTCAGAGCAGTGGGTGCAATTCTTTTTTTTTTCTTTTTGTGCATTAATGGAAGGGGAAGACTTCATTTTGAGGGTTCCCCACAGACAGCAGACATTTATTTACTATGGACAGTGCAGACTCCCACAGCACCTAGTATTTAGGATCCTCATTCTTTAGTTTAATTTGTCTATCTTCCTTTTCCTTCACAATTTCATGAATTGAAATGAAAGTACATATAGAGAGTCAATCTAGCTCAACTCTTCCTTCTGCAAATTAGCAGGCTTTGCACTATTCAACATCTAGGGATCTCTGCCTCCCACTCAAAGTTGGAAGGTCTTCCTTTTGCACACCTAGTTCATGTTGGATGGTCTAGTATGGTCATGGGATGCACTAGTAAATAAGCGAAGAAGTCTTTCTCTGTTGATGCCTCTTACCAGTCCCTGAATCTGAACTGTCTCAATCATCTCTTGTTTTCTCTGACAAACTTGTCTATTGCATTTGTAATATACCAGAAGCTGTAATACTGTGGTATGTGAGGCTCTGGGAGCCTTTCAAGCTCTTATTTTCTTGGCTCAGTCAATGCAAGCAGAATTGATTTACTAGTCTCTAAAAAAAAATCTCTCTTGTTGTAGCAATCCAAACTAATATTTAAGTAGAATCTTTTCAGCAAAAAATTAGAACTAGTGAGTATAACAATTCATTTATTTATGTAAAAAAGTATATAACTTGTATGCATGACAGCAATCTTATACTACAGGTACATGAACAAGTTAATACACCATTAAATTTCTCTTCATGTCTATAATCCCAAGATCTTCTGAAAACAATGTATGCCTTCCTCCTCCTATGATGTGTCATCTATACACTACCCAATAATTTTTTACAGAATGGAGCAAAAAATATGCCAGCAAGCCACTATTTTTTATAGCCTTCCAAGATTCAGATTTTTTGCAAAAAAATAACATTTACATAGTTAAATCTACTAGCACATTTATGTAATGCTTTTAGAAAGTAGATCTTTGTTCACTGGCAAAAACCTTAACTACGTGTACACTTCATACTCTTACTAAATGTGATCCTAATAATCTGTGTCCTGCAATAAGGTAATTGAGCCTAGAGCATATTCCTGCAATGGTGGTGATCTCCAATGCACTGATATCAATTCTACAACAGCTAACACAATCTTGCCTTAAGCTCTGTTCAAACAAATCCCCTCAACCTTAACGAAGCTCTGCAAGGACTGGCATCTCTTCTTCCCTTGCTCGCTCTCTCCTCACACACAGACTCCTGCATGCTTTCATGGAGGACTAGGCCTAAAAATGGAACTCTGACTAAATAAAATATACTGAATTAGTTCAATCACTTATCAATCAAGAAGTCATGACATACTGGTATGAATATTAAAAAATCAAAACAGCTGGAGCATTAATGAAGACACTGCAGACAAACTTTTGCAAAAAAAAAAATTTTGCAGGATGAAAGTTAACCAAGAACACTGGGTAACTGCTGAAGCTTAACTAAAATAAAATAAATTTCTTTCATGTTCTTTTCTCAGTGTGGAGTGGTCTATATTTTCAGTTAATCTTAAAAAAAAAACAAAAAAGAAAAACCACAAGAAATCCCCCTTTAGTAAGTGTACTCTGGAAAAAAAACACTTTTAATTAGGATGGCATATTATTTATGTACCTAGATTCTAATTGCGCTCACTTGATATACTCATTAAAATTACTTTCATTACAATCAAGCTTCTTACTTTTTTTGTAACTGCATTAGACTCTAATATTCAAGGAAAGGAAAAAAAAAAGTCCTGAACAAAATTCTGGCACCAGACATCCCTTGAATTTGAATTGAACCCTATTTCTTTTGATAGACAGAACTAAATATTATTAAATGAATATTATACCATTCTAAAAGCTTGTACACACAGACAGGGCCAGTCCATGGCCATTTCTCTTAAACATCTGTGCTGCTCCTCAGGAGCCCTATTAGGATGCTCTTTCACAGCCACACGCTGGCTCCT
>NW_009610029.1:20297-20607 GCF_000690535.1 Cariama cristata
CGACCCCACAGCCACTCTCAGCGTGGGCCGTGGTCCATTTCTGCCTCCAGCCTTGGTGCTCCTCATCTTCCCCTGCCTGCAATCTCAGGACCCACTTCCCTCCGCAGAGCGGCACAGTCCAACCCTCCACAGTCACTGCTCAGCCCGCTGCCCTCTGGCCACATATGCAGGGTATGAACGAATACTGGAGCGGGGCACCTGCCCAGCCTCGACTCTGAGCTGAAGCAGTGTGAGCAGGGGCAGGGAGAGGGATTTACAGACTTCCTGGACCTGTCCCTCCATCTGTGGAGGGGCCTAACCACTCCTGCTG
>NW_009610029.1:20638-33321 GCF_000690535.1 Cariama cristata
AGTCAGCTCTGGAGGCATTTCTGCTCTTAAAAGTCAATCTGCTTCTTGTTAGTAGTGCCTCTTTATCCTGACCCCTCCATCTGATTTTCCACAGAAAAAAATCATGCCACATAGTTCAACGTGAGACATTTTGGAACACACGATGGAGTCTGTTCCAATTCCTTTTGGAGTCAATATGTTCTCAGGGGCTTCAGAGGCACGCGTGTTACACAGTGCTTTATATAAGAAGGGGGAAATACATTTTTACTGACAGGAATATATACAAATTCTTATTCTGCTACCTTCAAACATAATACGAGTTTAGGTACATTTTTCAGAATGGTCCCTTGGCCATTGCCATTGTGGTGACTGCTGAAACAAGTCAAATGAAGTTTGATAGACCTCAGTCCAGCAAAGTAGTTAAGACAAAACAAGTATGAAGTTGTGCTACATTTCTTCAATTTTTAGAAATGAACAAATGCCAAACTGCATTTGTTTGTTTTTAAGTCCCATGAAGGTGTACACTCTGTAACAACAACTACTTTGCAGTCAGTTTGTTAAACTTCTTGCAGTTTTGGAACATCCAACTATCCTATAAAAATGTGTAAAAGATTTCTGAATCGCATTTTTTAGAAGATATAATAAAAAGAAACCTCTTAATTAATTTAATTAGTTTTTGTATTAGCTTAGTTTCACTTCGCTGGAACAAGTCTTTATTATCCATTTCTGAAGAAATTTAAAAATAAATAATGGGGGAAAAATTAATATAAAGTAAACTTACCAAAAGCAATTACAAATAACCTTTGGATCACGTCTTTACCACAATAATTAAAAACAGTAAGTAATTTTTCTCAAGAATTCAGTTACTTCCAGCATTTTGGGTGCTGAATTATAAGTAGTACCTTGGCAATACTTTGTGCTGTTTTGTCACGTTAACCCACCTGGCCCACTGAGGAAGGTTCAGGTTAACTATTCACAGAGCTGAATTCCTGCTAAGAAGTTGAATTACTACAAAAATATTTTAACGTGCATCATTTCAACATCTGGTAGTGTAACTAGCATTTTCTTCCTGAGGAAATTATATTCATTCCTCTTTCTTCCCCTTGCAATAAAACATGCTATTTTTACTTATTTATTTCTGTTCATTTACAAAGCAAAATATAAAAGAGCAATTTCAGTAATGTCTTTTCCCTTTCTCATAAACAGTTTGATTACATTTTATTTAAACAGAATCCAAAATTGCCATACACACAGCATACATTGTAAGAATTCTGACACAAATGAAGTAATAAAGTTTAAAGTTTTAAAAATTTCTTATATAGTGGAGCTATGAGATTTTTTTGAAACTTTAGGGGAATTCAGATCAAGATTGAGATTTTTAACCTCTGACTCTTCCCAAAGTACCAGGAAAGCATTCCCCAGCAACAATGACATTTCAACATTATAACAGTCATCTTCTAAGAATAGGAGATAAGACTATTACACACACAGACCCACAACATACTTCATTCATGTATTCTTAATAATCAAGGATCATTCTCATCTGCCCTCTCCCTGATGGTCTTTCACTTTTCACCAAAACACAGGTGTGGTGCTGCTGGAAGATCTTTGTGGTCAGAAAAATTGACCCTTGAGAATATTCAATCTCAACGGTGCATGGGAAGCATGCCCATATTTTGTCCCCTTTTTATTACCAGTTTGTTTAGAACATACTCCATACCCACAATGACAGTCATAAAATTTGTAAGGTAATTCTCAGCAATGTGAGTTCAGGTTACTAAATTCTTCTTAGCCAGATTTCACTCTGCCTAATTAAAATACATAAAAGCTTTTTGTTTTTTTCTTTTTTCTTGTACATGCCTGGGTTACTTGGCAGTGTCTTAGAATACAGCCTGACTTAGCTGTACGTGTTCTGTGTCATATACTTACACAATCAGAGCTATTGGACTTCGGCTCACAAGGTCAAGGCAACTTATGGTTATCAGAAGTTTTAAGTGGTACAACACATGAATTGGAAGCTCCCTGTCATATTTCACCAGCACTGTGTGCCTTTCCTATTCTTTTGATTTTTATATTAGAGTGCATCACAATCATAGTGTCTCGTACTTGTAGGTCATAGCAATTTTCACTAGCTAAAACCTCAGTAGTCTGGCCACACACCATTGCTAGTGGGCACCGGGCAACTCTATCTTGCCAGGGGGTCAAATAACTTTTTAATATTTCTTATCCAGCAGGATTGAAAGGACATCCTATTTGAAACACAAGTTACCGGGAAGATATGGATAGTAGTATTTTCCTCAACTTTCAAAACCTGTAGAAAACCCTTTACAGGAAACACACATAAGCATGTTTTAATAAATTTTAGAGAAAGGAGATTTATAAGTAAGGTAGAGAAAGGAGATTTATAAGTAAGGATTTGAGTCAGAGTTACCTGTAATAGCAGCATCTTGAAATCCAGCAGAGTTTTTTTTCACTGCAAACCTGCTGATGATAGCAATGTTGACTTAAGCAAACCACCAACCCCCTTAATTGAGGAGATGTCCTTCACATATAATGGAGAAGGTTTTAAACATGATTCACAACAGCAGCACACTGACATCATCACTCCTGAGAGAGTTCTGTCTCCGAAATCACCCATCATCTGTGCCGATTAGTGCATGCCCAAGATCTTTGGCAACGCCATGCATCTCTGGATAGTTATAAATCAGAAGATCCCATTAAGTTTAATCATTGCCAAAAGTCCAGGATACGCTGCAACATAGTAAATCTGAGAACACGTTTTACCAAATTTATCTCAATGCTAAAATTTTTAAAAGAAATACACAAATCTCGTCTTCTGTATTTATAATGCATACCTGTTGAACCCAGTATCATTATTTCCCTACTACAAAGGACACACGGCACTTTTTCAGTTTCATTTCTGCTTCTACATCTTCCAGTTAAAGATCTGCCTATTAGTTCTCTCACTGAAAATATGCAAGAAACAGTAATATTTTAAGTTATTGTTCACCATGTATAAATTGTAATTCCTCTGAAACATACTGCCTCAATAAGGGGAAATTATTGCATGGTACAGACAGAAAAGAATTGGTTTGCAGTGTTTAAGCAGCTTTGTTCCTTTGATTTCATTCAGTTTGACTGTTGGTGGAGTTAAGATTTCATTACAGAGTGAGCTATTGGTTCTAATAAGATATTACTGAAGTATTATTTCTGCTTTCAAATCATGTTTAAATGACGTATCCTATGAGGTTAACTTTTAAGGGCTAAATCATCAGGGAAAAATGTTAACAAAGTAATTCATTGTACTTGGAAATTAAAAGTGGTTCCTGATGCAGCCTGAGCAAGGACTTGCCTATAAGTGCACCAGCATGGGAGGTAGAAGGATACAGAGGCAATCTGAGTGTCAACCGCCTTCTTGCTTCCTGTAAGGGGGGAGAAAAGTGCCAGGTGGACTTTCTGACATCGGTCAGCAAACCCCACAGCCTCCTGTGAGTTGGTGTTGGGGCACGAGATGGGGAAAAGTGAAGGTATATCCATCTATTTCACACATACAAATTAAAAGATACTTAGCATGTAAATATTCATATAAATGAGTGCACTCTCATTTCCTTTCACTTCATTGTATGTGTCTAGTACTACTTTCAGTCTAACCCATAGAATTTAGAGTGTCTGACATCTATTGCCCTCATCACTAGCCCATGTCCATTTTAGAAGCACAGATACTCACTGTACAATTTTACTGTAAAACCAAATTTGTTTCTTGTGACAGAGTAGGCTTGTTGAACTTATGATTTAACATTGAACATCCTTCACCTTGAAAGTAGCTCTCCTGCTGTAAAAACGAGGCATCTCTCTCATGAAGACACTATAACATCATGATACAGATGTCCATCCTGTTAGACAAGGTCGTGCCAATATAAACTAAACTTAATTTTCTGAGACGTTCTAACATTTAGCCCTCTTTTTCACTTTTTGAGGACAAAAATTGGGAAATACTTTATCCTAGTGTAATAACTGCCCTTTCATCAGTTGAAAAAAAAAGGTTTTGATGTTCTGTTCAAAATGGCTGAGTGAAAGAAACTACCAAAAGTATGCTGAAAACACATTATTTGTCTATCTGATAGTTGTTGCCTTTGTCTTTACATTGCAGAAAATAACTAAATTATCTTCCTTGTAGTTTGGAACCAGACTCATCGTTATGGGTGGGTGATTTATTCAAAACTGTATTTTCTGGAATTTCTCAAATCCTTTGTCATTGAGTGTACTGCTTTGCTCCCTCCTTACTCCTCTGTCCACCTCCCTTGCCCTCCCCCACCCCTCTGCAATTACTGTCAAGTTCCCAAATAAACTAACCCTAAATTTGTCTTAATTATGTTACATAGAAGCAGGAATATCTTGCTGTTTCCACCTTGTCTTCACACTTTCACAACTTACTTAAAGTCTGCAAATTATGTGTTTCTTCTTTGGTAGCACTTCACAGGAACATTTTCACTTCTGACACAACAAAGTTCTGCACTAACTCAATCCCTTTGTCGTGCAGAGGACAGCATTTTCACTTATCTGGGTACAGCAGCACTGGTGGGTCCATCTGGCTCCATCTCTGAAATGCAACCCAACAGGTTGCAACTCCTCATTTTCCAAGAAACAAAATCCCCTGTGTCCCTCCAAAGTCTCTCTCACCATACCTTGCCTTCCTTTCCTGTTTTAGCTCATCTCTATTTGTAGAGGATCTTCAACCATCCACAGCTGGCAAGAAAGCAGGAACCACCATCCTTGTCTGTTGCACGTTTTTTTGCTCATTCTCCTTCTCTGGAGAAACTTAGCTGCTGCCAGCTGTTAAAGGTACTTAGCAATTTTCCAGACAAAGTAAACACCTGCAGGCTGTAATTACAGCCTGTCAACAATCCTCTCAGCCTTAAGGAACTGAGATACTGCAGACTAAAGCTCCTCAGATCTATCTGGATCCATTTACAACCCCAAAATGAGAATCAGTTCACAGCTGGAGAAATATTTTCCAATTATAATTTAATCTAGGGTCTGTGTGCTCGTTGGGTAGGTGAATGCATATCCCTGGCAGAGTAGCTGGATTCTGCAGTACTCTTGAGATCTTACAGAAGAATTAGTTAAATAAAAATATCCCCCCCCCAAAAAAAAAAAAAGTGAACCATTCACATGCTCTCTTAATACTAAATCCCATCTCTTTAGCTCTTTTACATTGCTCTAGATCATCATGCATAGAACTTTCCTGGCCCACAGCAACAATATTGAGCAAAAAATGCATGCTGCTTGATGTCAGTCTTTATTTTCCCTTTTAAATTTACTAACTTCTGTGGTTTTAAGGATCGTCAGAGTATCGTGGACGAACCATTCACATGCTCTCTTAATACTAAATCCCATCTCTTTAGCTCTTTTACATTGCTCTAGATCATCATGCATAGAACTTTCCTGGCCCACAGCAACAATATTGAGCAAAAAATGCATGCTGCTTGATGTCAGTCTTTATTTTCCCTTTTAAATTTACTAACTTCTGTGGTTTTAAGGATCGTCAGAGTATCGTGGACCATATGTTTCAAAGCATAAACTTTCAGCAAATCATCCATCATTTGCAAAGGCTTACCCCGAAGAGTGAGGCCTTTTTAAACAAAGTAGACAGCCTGATACGCTCTTGATGTATTTATTGTGTGCATATATATATAGTGTGCATTCTTGAAGGAACTTTAGTTAATTATGAAATTGGATCACAAGGTACCACAAGCAAAGTATGTATAAACCCATATTTTTCTGGGAGACAATGAAAAATTATTGTACTAAGGGCTCAACACTTCCCAAATGTTTTTTCCCCCCTTCCTTGAGCTGTTCAAATTCTATATGGCCTACTTCTCATTTTGATATCTTTTCTACTACTGTATATTTCTCCTTTACTAAGAATAAATCACCAGAAGAAGCTATTTTGAAAATGGCTTGGACGTGTTTTAACCAACAAATCCAGTGTAATCAGCAGGCTCTGATTCTCAAAGTTGAAGGTTTATTTTAGAATAGCATGCCATGTTTAATCAGTTTTACTAATACTGCACAGTACTATCTGCTTTGACAAGAATATGTTGATCATATTACAGAATGATTACTGCTAATGGAGATCTTTTAGACAAGATTAGAATTTGCTTCTGTCCAGATGCCTCAAAGAACATTATTAAATAGTTTTTGGTGTCATATTTTTGTAACATTAATATGATCAGCTTATGGGTTTGCTCATATGCTATAACTGCAGCAATTTATTTGACAGTTAAGCTGTCAGGACCATGCAGCATCTAACCCAATGAACACTGCTGCAATCTGTATCAAATTAGGCACTGCCCACACAGTCTTACCATAGCTGTGATTTGACCAATGAATATTCTGATGAGCCCCCAATCTTTGAGATTCAGAAATTTACATCATGCAGTTCAATAGCTGTTTCCAAGAAAGCTGATTACTTCATGATAATATCCCTAACAGTGAATCTGGCTATTTTTAAAGGAATGTAGCTTTTTTTTTCCATAAATCAGCAAAATGGGATTCAGAGCTGTGCTACTTTGACAGCTAATTAATGTGGCACTGTATGGGAAGCCCATTAGTATAACAGCAGTTGTGACAGTAGGTTTTCTATATACATACAGAAAGGAGGATAAATTATTTTGTTTACAAAGCACTTTTCTTCTTTCAAAGTACCAGATATCTACCTTTCATGACCTGTATTTACTAGTTAGACATAAAAAAATTATAAAACCTGAGAAGCATAAAGATTGGTTTTAATACATTTTTGACTAGAGAGCCTTACAATATCAACTAAGCAATACTATTGCCCTTAAGTTTAATACATGCTGATATGCACTCTGATGGTATGCTTCATTCCTTTCGATAATATGCCTTTAAAAACAATGTCCTTTAGGGTCCAATGGACCATGAAATAGTCTCCGCAAAAGTACCAGTGGTGCCAATGCTGAGACAAACATTCATTTTGGATGTCAGCTTTAAGGACTGTGGAAGAAATGAAGCACATTTATTATATACTGATGTATTCTGACTAGATAATCCTTTTCAGCTGTAGGCACTATAAAGATGAGTGCAGATTACTGTGGGGGAACATTTAGAAAAAATTCAGATGGGCTGAAACAGTTGTGCTTCCAATTTCACAGTTGGATAATTTGCTTTATAAACTTATATTTAAAAGAAGGTTTTACTGGCGATGAAGTATGCTAAGTAAACAATCTATAATTTGAAAGTAAGTTAGAGATACTTAGTCAGAAACTGTTTCTACTAATGCTACATTATTAATTAATATTGGAGTTTGCTTTTCTATACTGCAGGCATTTTCAAGGTTTTTTCTTAGATAACAAATGTCATTACAATTCTGTCAAAATTTACCCCTTAAAGCGTTAACATTTTATGGCATTTTGATAGCATGCTTATTTCTGTATATGATGGGGACTAATCAACTCATACTGAAATCAACAGGACCTCAGGATTTGGAACAGGATACTTAAATCACAGTAGTTTGGTGCATTTTTTCAATGCATAAACTTCATTATTCCCATTTTAAAGCTGGGAATAGGATGCAGAAAGCCTAAGGGATTTTTTTCATTATGCAGTAAATGGAAGGAGAAGTGACATCAAGAGATCTTACCTGGCTCCTGGCTACCAATATTTGACCTTGGCCTGCTAAGCCCATATTATCAGGTCTTTTAAGAAACACTGAAAAGCAGTCAGTCAGATGCAACCTGTGTCTGACTGAAAGAGAGAGCAGAAAATTAACAACCAGAAACATAGTCTTTTTTTTAAAATGTACTTTTTTTTAAAAGTCTATCAAAGCTCAAATCCAATGTATTGAAAGTTAGCAAAACGGAGGCAGGCTAAGAAGCCAAGAAGCACACGATACACAGCACATGGTAACAACACAACACCTACTCTGTTGAACCCTTTCTTGTTAAGCACAAAGTTTTCTCCAAAATTCAGAGTAGGGAAAATCCCTAAGTACAAATCAAGGAAGAAATCACCTTTAAGAAGCTTTATGCACATATACCTCTGTGAAACTAGCACACAAGGAAATTATTTGACTAACCAAATCTATCTACTATAAATGTTCACGGGTGTTGTTAGATACACTATTTATGTGTTTACACCAGTTGAAGTTCTGGCATCTGAATTTCTCTACATTGCCCTAATTTAGAAGAAACAGTTTATACAAGTTCCTTTAACTCAGAGATATAAAATACAGATAGTCTGGTAATTTATGAATTTCTGATAATGTTTAGATTTATTGCCTCGCTTGCTTTTTAAAAATATGTGTCATGATACAAACACAATTCTTTAAATAGCTGATTAGTTTTAATATATAACAATCACAAGTCAAAACAGATTTTTTTTTTTAACAGTTTAATTTAACTATAGAGAGTTCTGTGTCAGAGTGAGCACAATTGACCAGAAACAAGAAGAAACTGCAGACTTCTGTAATGGCACAGTCCTTCTACACGGTGAAAAGCACATCGTTCTCTAGTTTCTCTGCTAACACATGCCACAGATGAGGCAACATGTCACTGCTGAAAAGCTACTTGTATCGTATGTCTCATTTTGCTGGCATTCCAGATTTCAGAAAATGCAACCTATTGCAGTACATTACCTACATATTACTGTTGTCTTTATGCACTCCAAGATTGTACGTATTACTTAGGAGAAATGGGAAGAACTAAATATCATTCATCTATATATGAATAATGCATTCAGAAGTTCAATTTCCCCCCACTTTCTCTCAATGTAGAATTCAGTTACCAGCTATCATCCTGCTTCAAAATTAAATTGATGCATTGATCTTTGATTGGTGTTAATATCATCTAGATCACTAGATTTGGGTTTAAACAAATTTCTAGACAAGAATTTCATAAAGAGTTTAGGTAGGAGTGGTTCCTTTGAAACCAACTAGTGGTCTAAGAAAATGCATTTGACCTGCAAAAACTGTTCTGAAAACAAATTTTGGATAGTAGACCAGAAATATATAAGTTGCTATAATTCTGGAAGGAATTATGTTCGCGCCGTGTGAGGTTTTGGTCTGCAAAATTAACAGATAAAGACATTGACTACTTCTTTGCCATATTATTCTCCAACGCTCGTGGCTAATCTCTTTAGCAATGTGCAGAAATAAAAGTCACAAAAGATACTGATCAACATTATTTTACTCTCTGCTAAAGAAGATAATATAAAAAAAAAAGTAATATTATGAGAGGTAGCTTAAAACTTTTAGCTGAAATATAAAATTTCTGACTATACTTTCACAGTTTCATAATGCTCACTTGGCAGCAGCAACAAATCTACATAAAAGAAAATCAGAAGTGCTCTTTGGAAGATTTAGAGATTCTTTTACCATGGCAGACCTCTCAGAGATAAATATCTATCATCTGGTTGGAAACAAGAACCACCTTTTATTTATATCAATTTTATTAACCAATTAAGATTATTACCATGACTGCACTGAAACAAGAATGAACCTTTTCTATAGTAAAACAGCTTTACTTTAAATTTACTTATTAACATAGTCTTATAGACTTAGTTTATAATTACGGGGTGGGATCATTCAAAACAGTGGGAAATTTTAGGCTACACTCTGGCAATTTTGTGTAGTGCTGCCCAGTGCTCTGTATAAACATTTGTAAGTTGGGCTTGTTTCTTATTTGGTGCAGTGTGTGTGGTGTGATGAGGAACACACTCAGAGAAAACAATCTACTTTGAATATACCTGAACAAAACTGCTAGTTTTGTTTCCTGTCCAAATGCAATACTGAAAAAACCACATCTAAACTTGCCAAAATATTTTATTGTCAAAATATTTTTTCTAAATTCTCTGACCCCTTAAACACTGAATTTAGTTAAATGTTATTTTCAAATGTCATAGCAAAATGAAAACTTGAAACATTTTGTTTAAAAATTGTCAAAACAAAATCTATTTTATTTTCTGTTATTGAACATTATTTTTACTTTGTTTAGTAGCAGCTTAAAAAAGGCATTCAAATTTTTTTGATTAAGGACCCTGAAATGGAGTTTTGTGAGACACTTTACCTTCACTAACTGTTCAAATAAATCTGCTTAACCAGCATGTTTTTCTGTATTGCATATTCTCTCAGTCATGAAAATCTCTATGATGTTTATTTTCTGTACCACTCTCTACACGTCATGAAGCATATGTTGTAGGAAACTGACTGCATTTCAGACTGACAGCTGCTTTGCTGTTCCAGTTCTCTGTCACGAAGGAAGATATCTAGCATTTAAGCAGAGAAATTCCTCAGTAAGATGTTTGGACACTTGCCTTTAGAATTTCATCACTACAAACTCTGGGGCTCAGTTTGCCTTGGTAGTTCAGTATTCTGATTTCCTAACAGGCATCTCTTTAACTTTTATGGAGGTAGATAGTTCTAATCAATATTAATCTCAATTGTTCCAGGAAACTGTATCTTATGCCATTCAACTTATAAATTGATTCCTTCCACTCATTTTATTTTCAATCCTTCTGGCAAAGCTAGAGCTACACAGAGCATACTTGGTTAATATACACATATACATTATTAGATTCTTTACTTAGCATCATACAGCGCCACTCAATGGTGATTCTTTCCAAACCATTTCTTTCTCTCAAGAGTTGTAGGAAGGGCTACAACAGAGTAGGTCATCTTATAGCTGGCTTACTGAGACACATCTACAAAGGTTCACATTACTTAATATTTCATGCGAACACTTGAATTTTGTAATCCAAGAATGCCTGATTGCTCTGAATTGCAGGTGCTATACTACCATGATTGCAGTAATTAAAATAATTAGGGTTGGAAGAGGTATAATTAAGTTATTAATACACACAGTCTTTGTTACATGCAGAGCACAGGCCTTTTTGACATGGCAACAGAAGCAACAGGATAACACTGCAAAAGGTTAAAGAGACCAATCAGATCAGAAGTCACAAAGCTGCCTTTTAGGAGAACTATAAAATTGTTGATATCAACCAGTTCAGAAACTTGAGAGTTTTTCCTTTTTTAAAAATTTATTTATTTTTTGTGAATGTATTACATTAGGATCACACCTCTCATTTCTTTATGACAGTTTTTGAAACAAGCACCAAAATATAAAAACCACAGCATGACGGAATTTTTAATGTTGCAGAATCACACTAGCAAGCAACTCCAATGCAGATTATTCTCAGAGTATTCATTGAGCAGGAGAGGAAAGTTTCTTTTATTGAAAGACCTACCTACTACTGCTTTGGTTGCAAGGTGTAGAGAAAAGGTATTTGTTAAAAATACGAAGGTTTATCCCTAACACTTATATGTTTGTATAGGTCACAACAGATGTATTGCAAATGGAACAAAACATTCTCTTTAATAAGCCCAGATCTTCTTCATGACATTTCCTATGTTGGGAAGCTCACCAAACGAATTCCAATAGAAGCTATTACCAGAAACACTCTTAGGTCAAAAAAAGTACTGTAATGTGGCTAACTTTTCCCCTGATACGAGGTGTCAACAGATATGGCTTCCAATAGTCAAGTCCAATAGTCAAGAAAGAAAAAACATTTCCTGTTTCACATAGCACAGTAGATACCGGTGTCAATATGGCAAATGAGGTGAGAAGATCATTGCAGAACAACTAAAATGAACCTTAATTAATGACCAGTACACAAATAATCTAATTAGTGCCTATTTTGTTCAGTAATCTTTTAAGTACAATGTAAACTAAATCCTCTCCTGTAGAAACTGTATTAGCTTTCCAACCTTTAGATTATAACCCTGCTTTATTTGAGATATTTTTTTATTCCATTTTACTTATTATCCCAGTTGCATTCTCCTATGGTGATTCACATAAATGCTTTGCCACAAATTGGAAATTACCATCACTAATCAGTCTGTTGACATCTTTTTGTTTCTGTGCATGCACTCTATGTCTGGAAACGCATTCTCCATGCTTGTGCTGGGAATGAAAAGAATTGGAAACAGGCCTAACAGTCCTGCCAAGTTTTCTTGAGAAGAGTTATGCAAATATATATAAGTGACAATGAAAGAAGTTCAGAAAACCTTAGTTTGCACAGCTGTCTAACTGGAATACAGATTTAGTATTTAACTTTGGCTTTTTTTTTTTTTAAGTCTTGGCTTATTTTGCACAATCAGTGTATTGAGACACCCCACTGCATCAACAATGAACTGAAAACTACCAATTTTATAGACTGCTTATATAAGCAAATACACCAATTTATCAATATTTTTATTTTGGTACCAAAAGGAAAAATATGTATTTTTAATATTGGCAAAATAAGGTAGTTACTCTTCTGATTGTTTTATGTTGTGCCCTGTAGGCCGCAAACCATTGATATTTACATTCTTAACAGACAGCTCTAAAGTACACAGAGTTTTCTTTCCAGGCCTCAGACTAACAGATAAAATCTGCTTGTCTTTGGGGTAAAACTAACCCAGAATCTCGGATGCACTAGATGAACTCATGTTTTCCAAAGATTAACATAATACTTGTGAAAAGTATTTTTAAAGATATCATATTGATCTATAATCTTGTCCATATTGATGTAACGGATTTTCTTAAGATAGGAAGACTATAATAAATGAGGCTTTGTGGAATTGAGAAGAAAAAAGAAACCCTGGAAGAAGAAAGATAGCCAGAAATTTTGGAACGTAGCTCTAG
>NW_009610029.1:33332-76736 GCF_000690535.1 Cariama cristata
TAAACATGGTTTTGCCATTGTCCTCACTGAAAACAGTATTCTACTGCACATTTGTGGGTAAGATTGTGAGATTCCTGTGAATTATACAGAAAGAAAAACTATTTGGAAGACATCATTAACTTTCCTCCATGAATTCAAGATGCTTCATTATGAAACATGTACATGTGTATATATCTAACATACAGATCAGATTGATTCACATGATAATATCAAGACCTAAACACAAATTTTTGAACAGAGACAGAAAGAAACCATTTAGGGTATACTGATTCTATCCTGGATTGGTTTTTGACAGAGCTACTAACACTGATTATTTCTGACTCAAAAGTTGTGACCTCCACTGTGTCCTTTTTCTGTTGGTCATACCGCATTACAATTGCTACAATAGTGGTATGGAAGCTTATAATTTATATATAGCAAAGTTTTCTAAAGCAGTGCAATTTTTATGTTTATGTTCCATATTTCTGGGTATTATTTCTTTGCTTGCTAGCTTCAGGCTACACAGTATTTGCTTTTTCACAGCAATGTTCATGCTAACTTCAAAAACTGACTGCTCATGCAAATAAAGCAAAGAAGTTTTGGCCTTTGATGTCAAATGATACAACTGCTTTTATGATTAACACAGACTTTTAGCCCCATTGACTGTCAAAAATGCAAATACTTCCCTTTATACTGCCACATAACAATTTCCTCCATGTATTACAATGCAGCCCAAAACCAAGCCAAATAAAAACAATCATAGTTCAGTGGAAGAATCAATGTGGTCTGGAAAAGAAATTCCGTGTTGAAATTTCAACCATTTTTTGACAGGAGCAGTAAATATTTTTGTAATTCAGTAGTATTCAGAAAGAACTCCTCCTTCCACATACTTAGGAACACATGAAAATGCTGGAATAAAATAACATAACATGTTACCTGAACGTGTTTTGGGATGGACTAATACTGATTCATCTGTGGAACAACAGGGACCATAGATGCCTTTCATGTCTATCAATCATCATTAACTTATACAACAAGAGTAAATAAAGAAACTGGAGTCTCATAAATCTCTGAGTCCAGTAAACAGAAGCTTTATGGCATCCCCAAAATTCTTCCCTCAGTCAAACACATGGCTAAGGAAAATCTGACATGCCAGCTGATAGAGTCAAGCTGCTCCGAGATGACAGAGGAAATAGTATTTTACAGCTGGTGCCCAGGCTATCACATACTCAGTCAAGTGTATTTTGTGAAACTGGAATGTACTAATAAAAAATAGTGTTTGTAAACTATAGCAATTTCTGAGAACCTCAAGAACATGTTGTCAAGACAGTATGTGTTATGAAATCTGACCATATTAATGAAAGATCCAAAGCAGAAAATGACATCCTTTCAACTACTGGAAACACTTTTCTCCTTTAAAAGATTAATCAATTTTCAATTTAGGTTTGCTTTTTTTTCTTATTACATACAGTTTCTGAGCATGCAATGTTGAATAATGCTAGAATAAAAAATGTGTCTGATTGAAAAGAATTTAGTGGTCTCACTTTACCGTGAAGTGTAATTTTCCACTGAATTGCGGTTTTTAAGATAAATTTTAATCTCTCAACTCTTTACTTGTCATTGACAAGGAGAAGCAAGGAAAGAACAATAAATCCCTGTTTGTAGAAGTTGGTTAAAATGAAACCACTCAAGCATTTACCTTACATTACCAAATGTGAACTTTAGTTCCTTGGGACTCATTTGCTGGACCTCTCCTCTTTACTTATTACGCATTTGTCTAATAATTCATTTTCAGGCCAGCTTTGATAAATGATTCTTACATGAAGGATATTTAAAAAACATCTAGACTGTACAAGGAGCACTAACATTTCTTTTATCTTTATTTGTTATAGTGTTAAAAATATGTTTCAGAGATACTTGGACGGGTATTTACAAAGACAAATCTGTTCTGTAGCTTCTAAATCCATGTTTGCCTAGTGCAGAGGGCAGACACAGAGAGTCTATACGCATCCCCCTGTTCATTAGGCTGTGAATAGGTATGAGTATATGTATAGTCATGGTTTTCATTACCAAAATACCTCACAGCCTTTAGAGTTCTGGCCTACCAAGCAGAACAGCACTAGGTACGCTCATCTTGCAGGCAAGGAAATGGGGCCTGAGATTACATGTGATTTACTCAAGGTCAGAGAAGAAATTTGCATTAAGATTTGAACTCAAGCATTTTCATCTCTAAAATCCAACTAATTCAACCATTATACTGTCCGTTATCTATGTAGGATGTAATGTTGAGTGCATCCCTATTGTGCTTTCAGAATTAGAGGGAGAGTCCTCAATCTCTTGCATGCCTGTACCCTGCAGGAAAACAAATTAAAGCAAGTTGTTCAATGAAGATGAAGTGTTCAAAGGTACAGCAAGGCACAGTGAATGTTATTCTTTACATACAACAACAAAAACAAAAAACCACAAACAAAAAGAAAAAAAAATAGACTCTATACTCAACAGACTCTTGAGAACAAAAGACTGTCCAATACTGCAGGACTGGGACAGTGACTGACTGGATTCTGTAAGGAGAATTATGGCTCAGCTGACAACTGAAGCAAACACCACTAGGGAATAAGTTGTGACATCCTTGTGATCTATCCAAATTTATAAAGCCTGTGAGTTTCTTCCTTATTGGTTGGAGCTGAATCACGACCTTGAGAAAAATACAGCAGGTTTTTTACAGTGTATTTAGCTATACCTTTGTCTTTAATTCCTTCTCAGTTCCCTCAGGCTTCCTTGCAGTCCTAGCAAAAAGGAGAATTTTCACTTCTCGGTACTGGACAGCCCCTGTATAAATCTGCCCAAATCCTACGGAGATGTTTTGTTTTCCTGGACTTTGTGCCCAGATTCTTATGTTTACTGATACTTTCCATCTCCAGGTATCATGGAAAAGAAGTAAGGCTGGAGAAGGCACTCTGCCTTTGTGGAAAACCCTAGATATGCCTATAATGCGTCTGGCCTAAACTTCAGAGCTTTGTTGTAGGAATGGTAATCTTGTCTTTCCCTCCCTTCAGGGAACATTAGACACATTCCTTACAGCCCAGTACCGCTGCCAGTTCGGGGAGCAAGCTGTTATGGCAGACTGTCCTCCAGTGGAGAGCACTAGAACTGACAGCCCTGTATTCTGCATGGCAACTTCTGGTGAATTTACAAACCCAAGCTTTCACAGCAGAAAATTGTGCTTTTTATTCCATGTCTCATTCTATTCCTCTGCAGACTGCCAAATTGCAAGGGCCTGCAGCATACCGATCACTGACAGAGTTGCAGGGACCATTTAATTAAATGGTGCCCATTAGGGCAGCTTTCAGGGGTCTGAAACTTCACAGTTGGATTTTCATTACACAGGAATGTGGAAGACGTCAATGAAGTGACATCTCTATTATCTTTTAAGGTAGAATGAATAATTTTAATGGGAAAAAATAGCTACTTTTAAAAAAAGTCTATGTTTAAGTCTTCTCTTGTTAACTGTAAAAAAACCCAAAATCTATCCTATGTTTCAGTCTAATTCCAAGCACCTTCTCAGTCCATTTCATTTTCTCAGGAACAGAGGTAATCATCTAGATTTTAACTCTTGTTGGTGTTGCCTTCTATAGAAGCAAGAGATCTACTCTTTCAGTTTAGAGATCCTCTTCACATTTTGATAATCATTTTCAATAATCTCTTACTCCATTGGAAAGAGACTGTCTACTATTTAATTTTTATTTTTACTGTTCCACATGACAGAAAAACAGGGGGCCTTGCCAAACTAATTAATGTTTCTTGAGTCCCAATAAATTAACAACGCATGTAAGGGCCTCAGTCTGACTTCTAACAAACACAGAATTCACAAACTCATTGTTACAGAGAAGAAAAGGAGACTGAGACAGGTGCTCTATAAAGTATATCAAATGTCTTTATAAAGCAGAAATCACTCTAACATGCTATGCTCAAGAACACTGCCTTCAACTAATCAGCCAACTCCAAAAATAAAAAGGTCATCAATTAAAAATATTGCATATATTTTATCACCTTTCCTTGATAAAGAAATGGGAGACAACTACTTCAAGAACTGTGTTAAAACCATCACTTAATCTATTACATAAAACTATTGATGCAGTTACATGTCATTAGTGGCAATTAGTGAGAGGTTAAATGCTGCATGGTAGAGTGATACTGTGCATTAATTAGAAACTCCTCATGAGAAAAGAAAACTCTTATGAAATTAGGTTTGTAATACTAGTATTTCAGAATAACAAGTCACTTCTTGAGTAGCTAGACACCTTGAGAAGAAGAGGTTTATTTTTGGTGATTTTTTTTTTTTTTTAAACTAATCTTAGTTTGTATTTTGTATGTACAAACTTGCAGAATTGCACATTGAGCAGAAGCAGAATTGCAAGAATGAGGTTCTCCAGCTCTCTGGGAGAGAGGAGGGCAATTCTTTCTGAAAGAAGTGGATGGGTGATCAGAGTAAGACTCCGAAACGCTGGATTTGATTCTGACTCATGACAGTCTTCACCTACTTGCCCTCAAGCAGATGTCTTTTATCTCAATTCTGTATCTATAAAGGAGGATAGATAGTAAAAGCAATGGAAAAAAAAATAAATTACTATAAGATGCTGAGGACTGTGTACATACCTAGATAAATATTGCAAGCAGAAAATGCCTATAAACGTACTTCAGAGGATCGTTCATTCTAATCAACTCTGCTGTGAGAGCTGTAGCCCTTGAGAAAGGAGAGCGCTACACAGCTCAGTTTACTAATGCAATAATGCCCTGCAGCCTGTCTGCCAGGGCGTGGGAATGCAGAGCAGACTGACTGGCAAGATTTAGTCAATCATTGCATAAGGACACAAGAACAGTTCTGGGTCAGATAAAAGACACATCTAATCTAGTACTTTGGTCCCAATGTCAGCCAAGGAGTGGATATTTAGAAAGTAAATATACAGCAATATTTTTCCTAGGATGCCCTTCCAGCAATGTGGATTGAAGTTTCCTAAACTGAATGATGAATCTGTATAACAAATCTGAACAATGATCAAATTACATGTTTCATACCTAACAAATCATTGCCTGAGGCAGGCAGTTGTCACTGTTCCTCACTGAAAAAGGAGCACAGGACTGTTAGCCCAAGATGAGCCTAAAATGGGTCTAACATTAGCCTAGGATGTTACCCTAACACCTGGGAATCTTACCATAACACAAACTTTTGCTATGGCCTCACAGATGTAACTCAGCTCTAATGTGACTGGACATGGGCATTAATCTCCACACATCATGTCCTAGCTTGTAAAATAGGGATAATACTAATACTGTATCCAACTGATATAAAGTCCTCAGTGTCAGAAATTACAGAATAATGAGGGAAATAGCTTTTTTATTTTTGGCAGTGTAAAAATATAGGTAAGAAATTATTTAAGAAGGTTACAACATTCAAGTGATGAATTGCATCATGGACCTGTCTGCTTCACCTACATTCCATCCGCTGATCTGCCTCCCCTCACAGCTTGGAACAGCTCATGCAAGACGACATCAAAAAGAGAAACAAACAAATGAAAAAACCCACCAAGTGTCATCAGCTGAGACAGAAGGATTTTCTACTGTACACTCCTTGTACAGAATTTCTCCACCAATGAGTCGATCTGTTTTCCAAGAACAGCTACACTACATTTTACAGCAATCTTAAATACTGCAAAGTTAGAAAGGTGCCCCCCCCTCCCCCTTTATGTGGCTCATAAAGAACACATAAGGTACAAACATTTTATTGGACAGTTAATAATAGACTAAAGGTTCTGTCATTCATCAGTACTTTGGTCATCAAAACTGAAAGGTCACCAGGTATTTGCTGGTTTCACATATAACCTGCACCAACCCTGCATAAATGTATATATTTTTTACATGGGTGTACAAAGTAAGTAAATTTATGGGTTACATCCTGTATGTCAATTCTGCATTTTAAGGTCAGTCTGATATAGTTTGAGTGATGATTCTGCAAATTCCTTGGCCCCATTGTTTGTGCACTGGAAATTTAAGGCAGAATGCTGGAGCTTTTCTGGATTGCTAAACCAGTCAGCAACATCTGGAGAGTGGTTCCCAACTGTTCCATCACCTGAGAAAAAGAGGCTCTTTCCTATTCCACATTTGTTAACTTCTACCTCTCTCTCTTCTGGGCAAGCAAGGTTGCTACTGCCTTCCTGGTCCCTACTTAGGCTGCAGCAGCAGCTATTGCAATGGCTGCAGGAGAAAACCATCATCACCCCTAAGGCAGCCCAAACAGAGTGTACAGTGGCAGTTAAATCCTTTATATGAACAGTGAGGCCCTACCATTGCTGATAATTGAACAAGAACGTACCAAAGAACATTCAACCCACGCCAGATCAGTCCTCAAAGGAAGGTGAAGTTGAGAGGTTTCTCAGCAACTTCTTTGCCTTTTCTCTTAGTTGTTTTTTCCACCAGAGCTGGGAATTTAGTTCAAGATCTTTTCAAAAAACCTCACCCCTCTTATTCTGGGCTTAAAATGTATGAATTAATTTAACAACTTTATGCACCAATATATGTAGGGGACCTGTCTAGTCTGTTACATGCACAAACATTGTGGCATGCCTTCTCCAAGACATTAGGAAGACATTTTCCAGGCTTTTGAAATTTTCCAACAGTTCTGTTGAGAATTCCTCTTTCTCTGTCTGTTTAGAAATGCAGTAATGGTGCTACTATTGATGTCTAGCAGTGATCTACAATATTCAGTTGTTTTGTAAAAATACATATTACCCTTACAAGAAATTATACAGGAATTTATCTGTGTCTTAAATTTGGTTTGTAGTTTTTCATCATTTTTGTTCACAAACTGAAGTAATGCACTCATTTATTACAACGTATTTTTCAAGTTTCAAAATTTGCTGTTTTCTTCAGACTTGACAATATCAAGCACTACTATCTTTTTCAACAACTGCTGAGCCCCTCTGCCACCCATATACTGCCAAACATAAGAAAGGTAGATAAACATGGAAGATGGAAATGAAAAGGGAACAGATGGGCTCATCTGCAATTATAGCTCTGAAAAGACTGAGAGCCTCACAGAGATTTATAAACCTTCTGGAGACCAGACATTTGGCGATCACATAAAATGATCCCTGAAAATGTTTTCAATGAGTAATTGAAAATAATAATTTTATATGGGATATAGGAAACTTCTCAAATTAACAGTGATCCAACAAGGAGAAAACAATTAGGTACCCAAAGGTTTTTGCAAGTGTATATAACTTGAGTAGCAAATGTATGACTCCAGAAAAGGTGCTTCCCCCCACCCCCAAAGATTTCAGCCAAGCAAAAAAGCAATTTTTAAATAAATGTGATGGGGTGATTTTCACTAACAAGAATCAGCCAAGGGTGGCTGATCTGATCTGCCATTAGGATATGTCAGTTATCTCAACTTTCCTCTGTAAGAAGGGACATAACTTTTCTCAGTCTGGTAACAGTTACTCCATCACACCTATTGAGGCTCTTCCCTTTTTGGACCAAATAAAACTGAGCAAGTATTCTGCTATCCTCCTCTGCTTCCCCCATTAACAGTCTTTTGGGGATCTTGGGTTTATTCCTCTGTGTGTTAAAGGAGCATTTATTCATTAGTGCCTGAGTGTGTGTGTATTAAAGAGACAAAGGTAGTGAGTGCATCCTTACAAAGTTATAAATGCTTATCTATTATATGCTCAGCTACTTGGTGAAAATGAAGCTAGAGTTAATGGAATTAAAAATACAGGGAATATCTCCAGTTTATCTCCCCACTTTCAGCAAAATTTAAGACGCTGATTTTCTACCACCTGCTCTGTTGTGATGGCTTTCTTTCCAAGATGTCCCTTTTTCTCAGTAGGACTTCAAACAACCTACACAGGGATGACTTCAGCTTGCCAAGTATTGGCCATGCAATAAAGACAGTAAAGAATTAAATCATATAATTTGTACACACTGAATTTAAAATAGCAAACTCTTGTTATATGAAATTTCATATAGCAAGGGCTGATATCCACAAGTCAGCTGTGGCTGACAGACTGATTCACAAAAGTCTGAGTCTGCTAAGAATACAAAAAGAAAATTAAAGGCCATACCTTTGAAAACTACCAGCTGAAGCAGTTGAACTGACAAAATTCCAGGAAATGTCATCAATTGGCTTCTAAACTGAGTGGGATGTAGGAGATGCTCAAAATGGAATTGCTCCAAGGACAGCGGCCAGAAAACATCCAAATGGATGCATTAAGCTTAGAACATTTTTCGAGTAAAAGAAAAAAATATTTTCAGAAGCAATTTTTCTAGGCAATA
Organism: Cariama cristata; assembly: GCF_000690535.1. Lineage (NCBI taxonomy): Eukaryota > Metazoa > Chordata > Aves > Cariamiformes > Cariamidae > Cariama > Cariama cristata. The sequence continues at coordinate 41,643 of NW_009610029.1, forward strand.
TGAATAGAAAATATTGTCACACAAGCTGTCAGTAAGTGGTAACAGGAAGACCACTTGTTTACCCAGTGATAACATTTGTAGCAACATATTTCCATGCTTTTCTCAGCATTAACCAAAGTTTTGACCTCAAAGTAACTGAAGAACCTTGAGAAACTTTGGAAGGAAAAGAAAAAGAAAAAACAGAACCCAAACCTCAGCACCAGCAAGGGCAAAGAGAAAGAGAGAACTACTCTGGTGTGAAACAATGACTTATATCTAATTTCTCTGAAACTGTTTTTTCATTCAGCCATGGAAAGAACTTCTCAGGCTAAAAAATACAAATTGAGTTAGTCCAGAAGAAATAGCATTTAAAATAGAGAAAATGTTACAGGTTTTCACAAGTCAATTTCTAAAACTTGTTCTGAGAGACAGAATTAATACACGTGCATTGTTCTTGCATTGTCCTTTCCCATTAAGTTATGGCTATGGAGGATTGGATTTTTTAAAAACAACTTGAAAGAAACTGCAAGATTTCTAGTACACAGTGTTTTCGAAAGGGCATTCAGGAGGCTTCTGGGATAAGAATTGCACAGAAATTTATAAAACAATGTGAAAAGTAGAACTGGAAGTCAGGAAAACACCATAAAATAATCATTATTTGTTTCCCCTAAAATGTTTTCATTCTGTAAATATAATTCTAGTTTAATTGCTTCAAGCTTAGTGTTCCAGCTGCAAGCTGGGTTCCATTTCAAGCTGTTCTCAGATGATCAGCAATACTTCCATTCAACGGAACAAGCACAATGTCAAATGCCATACAGCCTTCTTTTCCTAAACACAAACTGGAACTACATCAATCTCGTTCTGACATGATGAAAACAAACTCCTCCATTTTTGTGTGAAGCCAATAAAATCAACTAATTTCTTTATTTTGGCTGCCATTTTAAAAATGGATATAAGTGAAAACAGGAAAGTCTTTTTTTCCAGCAAATTGATTTGTGGTGATATTTTTCAAATTTCCTCTGTGGTCGTATTTCCTCTGTGGTATTTTGGAAGATGGACCAATGAAGTTCATCTAACTTAAGTCTAAATATCCATTTCCCAAAATAGTTGATTATCTGAAGCAGGGGAAGGAGGGGTGAAGGGGAATGAGGGGGATGACACAACATAGGGAACTTAAAAGAAATTCAATTATCATAATCTATTTTCTTGGTAATTTGGTTAATTTCTTAATTTGAGAGAGAGAGAGGGAGGGGTATCTGAAAAGGTATCTAAAAATGGAGAGAAAAAGTCTAGAAGCTGAAGTTCCATCTAGGAAAAGTTATATGTTTTTAACAGGAAGGGTTAATAAGGTTAATAATTTTTAGAATAATTTTTCAAAAGGAATAGATTTTTCACAACTTGAAATTTTTAATTTTTAATTTCTAGGTAGATGTTGTAACATTGATACCAAAAGTACTTGGCCTGTAATATACTGAAAGACAGACTCAATGGTCACAGTAGACTCTAAGGGCTTAAAAGCGATGAATCTGTTAGACGAAATTACTTTGCGATTATTTCAGAGAGGAAATTTTTAGTGCAAAAGAGTAGAACATATAGCTAGTTCATCTTGGATCAGCTGTAGGCATTAAAAATTACTTGTTTCTCTAGACAATATTTTAAGCAAATATTTTGGTAGCTAACGCGGTAACTGAGACCATTATTTTTTTCTCTGTTTTATCAACAGTGGTGAGGTTCCTAGTCTCTTTTTCTTTCCATCCTCTCATTTGGTACAGATCTCCTTTCACTCGTGCTTCCCAGGAGCAAAACTGCCAAGCAGCTCCCTAAATCCTTGCAAAAAACTCCATGATCTAAACATTTGCATTTCTATAATGCTGAATCATGGAGGGAGCCTTCCACGCAGCATTTATTTGCAGCAAGGAAAATGCTATAAAGTTGCACAGCTATCCTAGCTCTAAGGTCATTCAGAGCACAGTGGCATTAAAATTACACTCTGCCACACAACCCTTTTGTAACCGAGGAATGGAAAAAGGGAGAGGAAATTGAAAAGATGGAAATGCATGGGGTATTTAGGGCTGAGGTTATCACCTCAATTACACAGAAGAGTAAAACAAAATGAATGCAGGTAGATAAGGTCAAAATGTAGTTTGATATTTCTTTGTAGCTTAAAGGACAAAGAAAAAGGATTTATTTGAAAATTTCTCCTTGCAATTCTCTAGAAACTGTTGTCTCCCAAATACCCAGACAATACAGGTTTAGGTACTGGAGGCACATGTGTGCACTTCAGGGTGCTATAGCCTCCCTGCCACTAGAAGTGTCCCTACACAGCCTCCAGGGCAAATTTTTATCACCATTTCTAATTTCCACATTAATTTTCTCTTTAAAACTTAAAACATTCCTACTGGCATATATATATTTGCATATTAAATTTATAAAGCTTATTTTGAATGCATTTTTACATGCACTTTTTCCCTATGCAAAAGGTAAAAACAGAGAGGGAGGAAGATTGGAAGAGGGTCAGAAAAGACTGGAAAAGATTGTGCTTCCACTCCCTTTTGTATGCACTCTAGGATAAAAGGAGACCTATTTTTGTCTCCCTACTGTGTCACTTGAACGATCACAGTGTTCACTCATGGGTACTAGCAATGCTCTTCCATATTAAGCAATGAACTAGAGAACCAGTAAAATGGAGTAACAGAAGAGGTCCTTCTCTCTCACATCAGCCACTGCACTTTCCACCAGTTTGCCTTCTCTTTCTTAAAGTAAATACAGCCTTGATTGTCTCGTTTCTTTTCCCTTTGCAGAAACATGTCCTTTCACTTAAAAAAGGAAAACAGAAGGTTATCTTTTGAGCCTGTCATACAAATGGTCAGCCTAACTTACAAGGTCAGAAGAATCAAAATAGTGAGGGTTTTCTCCTGTTTTCCAATGAACTGGAGTGATAAGTGCTTACTTGATTAAACTAGCTGATAAGAATGTCTATTGTAATTTTTTTCTGTCTTTTCATTACTTCCTTTTGCTTCAAGAGATAAGAATGGAGAACTTCTAGCCTGGCATTGATCCAAGCTTTGAAAGAACTTGCTGATTATGGATAATGTTCTTATTCAAATGAGCAGTCCCTCTGAAGCAAATACTAATGTTGCCTGACTGTGATGAACAGGATTTTACTCTATATTTTAAATTAATTTCCATATCACACAGAAGTGTATTTATATATCCCAATCTTTAATCCCACTGGGAGTTTTACCATTGACTTCTGCTAAAGAAGAATCTACACCACATGAAGTCCTCAAGTTAGATCACAGTTAACTATCTTTCCCTTATTTGTATGCTTCCATAAAGAAAACATAAACAGTCACAATAAAGGTGAAGAAAATGAAGAAGTTCCAAATGTCATATAAATGTATTTGTATTTACAAAGTAACAAAAAATGTATACAATAAATACTAACGTATCTAAGATCTCCCTCTAAACCATGTAATTTCCAACAAAAAGTCCCAATCCACTTAGCTATTTCATATACGTAAGCCATTCCATCATCTTTATCTCCTTCTTTTAAAGCTTTTACATTCCAATATATCACTTCTGAGATGGGAGAGACACCAGAAAAGCACGCAGCATTCACAGTGTGGATGAACAATGTATTTATACAGAGACATAAGGATTTATTTATTTATTTCTTCTCCAGTCTTTCCCTAATAATTCCTAAAAGGTGATTTGTTCTGGACACTCACCAAACACTGAGCTGATACTTTTCACCAGCACTATCTATAACAATCCCAAGGTCTTGCTCTTAACAATTAATAAGCCTAGTGATCATAATTTTATGTGGAGCTCAAACCATTTTTTCTTCTTCTGTGTCACTTTACATTTATCTACACTGAATTTCATGTACCATTTTACTGCACAGACACTCAGCCTTACAAAATCCTTCTGTAATCATTCTTGTCCTTTCTACCTTAAATAACTAACAACAGTAAATGCTATCACATCACTGCTCATTCCATTTACAAGATCACTGATGAATATGTTGAAATATGGAAACACTTGTTTTTTTCCCAATATATAAATCAGAATCTATAATTAGCAATGGGACTACAGTCTCTTATATGTGTATCTGCCTTTAACAGGAGATAGGAGATTTAATATAAAACAATATATTATCTTTAGCTATGGAAAGACTATTGAATTAACAACAGGTTGATTTTATACAAAAAATTACAGATTTTAAGCAATTTTAAAGCTTTTTAAATTAAAAAAAAAAAAAAAAAAAGAAATTAAATGCAATTAACCAAAAAAGTCTTTTCGCAAGAGCCCATCACATACATGTTGCTTAAAATATATTGAAACTAGCTCTAGGATGATTTCAGATTGATATCAAATTTTTATTTTGTATATGTAACATATATATAATTTTATTTTGTATACACATATGTATATGTAATTCAGGAAAAGGCAATGCAAATTCACTAAGTATCCTGGAATAGCTGGATCTGTATTTTGTTATTGGGTCAAAAAATTTTGGTCCATGCAAAATATTTCCTAGCGCTTTACAATACCTGGGTTCAGTGCTCTAGATGTATCCTGCAGCTGAAATGTTACTGGATATTCATTTGGCATATTTGATTCAAAAAAACCCATATCTTGCCAGTATAACACACACGATGTGTGACTGCATACACAAGTACTTCTAATACTCTTTAGGAATCAAAATATGAGCAAGTTTTTACTTGAGTAATAAAAACATATGTATACTAGTTGACATCTTTTTTTTTGTCTTTAAAACAATTCTTTATGTTTCTAATACATCTATAACTATTCAACAATAGATCAGAGTGAAAAAATTCAGTCAATGTTTCTTTAAATGAGAAATGCAAGTTCAGAAGTGACAAAACACAAATCTCAACAGAATGCACCTAAAAATTCTGAAAATACTTGATGAATTTAATCAGTTTTTAAATAAAACATTATCTTCATGAAAACTTTTTATTAAAACATTTTTCTATTTTGTTTCCTATTTTTTAAAAAAATGTCAACATGATGTGGAACATTTTTAAATACAGATTCTTTTTCTCTGCCTTTTCAACTTTCAAAAAACCAGTGGTTAGCTCTCTTTCATAGCATTAATTCTAATATTTATACTTCCTGTGATCAAAATAAACAATTCTTTCCTTTTAGCACTGAAAAATTTCAAGGGCGTGTAAAAGCAGTCAAAACCAAGGGCTAAACAATATAAAAACACCCCAAGGAATGGAAAATTGTAGCCTAGGCTTCAGACCTTTTGAAAAGAAAATGGCTGAGCTATGTGACTCACCTATGGAGTTTACTACAGGTGCTAAGTCGATGTTACCCTTATGAAACTGTGCTACAGCTAGCAACTTCTTATAAGGTTACATTACATATACAAAAATAAAATTGATTTTAAAATCTATCATCAAGGTGACTTGATTTTACAAAGATTGTCCTTACACTCAAATGATTGCAATGTCCTCTGCTTTCAGCAGTTTAGTCTTAAATGCTAGAGAAAATCTCACTTTGTAGTGAACTATAATTAGCTTAGTGACACTTCAGACAGAATTCACTTGGGCAACTGTCTCCATGTGGTTTAGTTTGGAGATTAAAAGGAACTAAAATACAGCAAAGAAGCTTGAATTGTATAAATATAAGCCTTACCATAGTCTTTATACACTTGAAAAAAAGAGGAAATGACATTTCAAGGGGTAGCTGAGATTTTTTTCCATGAATACACCACTAATCATATGCAAAAATCTCCAGTCTTTTGTAAAGTTTGAATATATGAGAGGACTAAAAATGCTGGATTATTCAAAATTTAAAAAAGCGCATTGCATCCACCAATATGTAATTCAATCACAAACCACAGTGAAATTGCTTATGCAAAGCAGAAGCTGATGACAATTATGCTCGTTATACCTAGATATGACTTGAAGTCTTCTATTCAGTGTGTTTGGTAAGAGTTTCAATCTTTTTCTCAGTTCACCAATTATAAAAAATTTCCCATAAAGGTGAGATCCTGTAACTAGCAGTTAACTCTTTTGAGTAGTTTTTGAAGTTACCTTTCATAGTTCTTAAAATTCACCTAAGGATTTGGAGATATCAGCTTGAAAACCACTTGAATCCTTTTTTCAGTATGCCTATGATTATAGTTAGTCCTGTTCAGAGTCTGAGGCAAAGCCAGGACAGCAACAGCTCAATCCATCGCTACATGATTTACTAGAACTCAGACACAGCTAAAGTTCAAAATTCTCAATAACGAGAACAAAACGATGCAGCCCCACTGGATGAAGAGAGCATTTTAGATGATGATAGGTAAGGTTATAAATATAAAATATACTTAGAGTGAACACCAAATCCTTTACTAGAAGGTAGAAATGAGGCAAAATGGAGGTGATGGCGTTTCAGTCAGACAAGATGGGAATTGGATAACAGCTTTAAAAGTTGAAAGATAACTCAAGGAAAGCAGAAGAGTCAATAGCCTGATATAACACAGAATTTCAAATATGGATTATTTTTGGAGCTAAATCAGTCTTTAAAGATACAAAAGTAACTACAAGCCTTCCTTATACTAATCTCTCAGAGAAAACAATCCCTGCTTACTCTCTGTGGATATGAATGCAGGACTTTGCATTTCCCTTTACTGAAATTAATGAAATTCAAGATATATTTATAATGATTTAGCAGGTTAGGTATGGAAGTCTTAGCATGCATTACTTTTGGAGGAACTCAACTCAACAGGCACTTTACTAAGCAGTTCAGTAGCTACTCTCCTATCTGAACTGCATCCAGATGTATGATCATCCCTCTCTTGCCAGGAAGTCCACCATGAAAAAAATCTTGCAAGCAGCCCTGACTCCCAAAAAATCTGCTCTACCTGTTGTTCAGTCACATCTACTTCCCTTTGAAGAAAGCTTCAGTGATATTCCATAAGCAACCCAACTAGTCAAGAATGAGCTGGATGCAAATGCTTTTTCAGCATCATCACTAGAACTTATAATTTCAACTAAAACCAGTGATTATCTGGTGGACATATACATACTGGTCAAATCAGCTCTGTAATAGTTGCCAAGTAGCTGCTTAGGCTGGAATTCATAAAGGCATTTAAACACCTATTGCGCACTAAAATCACTTTGAAGGGATGATCTTCAAATGAATATTTACATCTTCCACACCAGATGTCCAAAACTGGATGTATAACAAGCAAATCTTACAAATAACGTGACAACATAACAGTTTCTGCTACTCTTTTACTGCCCTTCTTTCTTCCGAGAGAATATATGCCTATTCACACAGCTCCTGCAAGAAAGTTATATATAACTTAAAACATAATTGAGCTTTAAGAATATTTCTGCCTGCTAAAGACCTCATGGTAAACTCTACCATAATTGACTGGGCATACCTCTCTACTTGTAAACTGTAGCAAAATACACACCTCACCTCCTTTCTTGTTCTTTTTGTGCACTCCATTACAGTAATTTGCCACAGGGGAAAAACAAAGCAACAAAAATCAATGTTACATGTCCATTCGAAATATGCAGTTTTGCCAAGACAGTAAATAGGTGAATATCTGACTTTTTGTGATATATATATAGCATGGAAACTAAACTGATTTCAATGAAAATACAAGCAGAACTGCAATATCCCAACACCCAAAATAAATTTAACCAAGTCCCTTTCCCAGCCTGGTTTCTTTCAGACATGTGTTCCATGGTTAACTGATGTTGGTGCTAGCTCTGACTGAGGCCTCTCCTACAGTTGGGACATGTTAAAAATTTTTCTCTTTCTTTCTGATATGTATTAAGAATTGATCTCAACATTCCACTGTTTCACACTGATAGGGCCTCTCTCTGCTGACACATTATTTTAATATTATTTTAATATTTAAGATATTGAGGCATCTTCTCCTCTATTAAATATGTCTGCAATTGAGCAATAGGTTCAAGAATTGTTGACACACAAATGTACATGAAAAAGCCTCCAGAGAAAAGACAAATGAGCACTAGTAGGCACTCTAAACTGTGCTGCTTGTTTTACTTAAGTAGTATACTGTAGGCTGTATCAGTGGTTGCAAAAAAATATTTCTTGCCTTTTAAAATGTCCAGCACTCTTGAAGTACCCTTCTTTGTTATCTAAACAGGTCATCCAGACTCACACAGAGAAAACAACATTCCATTTCTCAGAAAATCTAGAGCATATCCTTAAGCACACACACATGTGTGGCTACACAAAATTGCATTTAAATACAGAATGATCTATTAGGAACTTTCATTTTCAAATCCTATTGGAAGTCCGTCTCTAAGCTTTCCATGATTTCTTTCCAGTAACTTCCTAATCTCTGCCATTTACTGGTAAAGGCAGCACTCATTCATATTGATATTGCAAGAGTCCTGTGCTGTGCATTCTGGTGTATTACCAGTGTATGCATATGAATACATTAATGTGAAGAATATTATTAAAGTTCACAGCAAATAATTTATATCTTTTTGTAATACTGCATATTAAACAATCTTATAATGCACCATACATACAAAATCAATTTTAGCTCTTACAAAGGTGTAAGGAAAGTAGAATGAGGCAATTTGAGCTGCAGAAACAGTAGACGACCATCAGTTTCCAGGTGGATCAGGAGCAGAACCCAGCTCTTTGGTGCTGGGGGGAGTGCTGAGGCAGCAAAGTAGGATGAAAGGGAAGATAGACTTGTGGGCTAGGGCTAGTATATCTTTACTTCCTTCCACAATAACTCTTCATTTTTTGCCATGAAACCTGAATGATTTGGAATTAGAATTGCACACATTTGTGTTTGATTTCAGGATGTCCAAAGCTGCTTCACAGCAGTGGCCACACCTCCAGCCGAAATGCTGGATATCCAGAAATCCTACTGTGCATGACAGCAGAGGCATACAATATACACAGACAGCCTGATGAATCCAGAGATGTACACATGCAGCTATGTAAAACCCACCGCATTTCCTGTGAATGAAAGGAGCAATGCAGCATAGCCATGTTCCCTGGCAGTATAAAGCTACCCTAGCATGGGCTCCAGAGCACTGCACAATGTTTTTGAGTAAAAATCCAGGGTAGCAAACTCTAATCAGGACTATGAAAATACACAGAGAAGACACTATGTATCAGCATGGAAAATTAGAAGAATTAACATATTTATTTAAAGGGTGAGAATTTACCTTTTTCTGCATTACAGTTTCTAGAGTACAGCCAGCAAGACACTTGTGCGTATCCCAAAAACAGAGGAGCAGGCAGGGTAGTTACCTGTTTTCCTACTTCATTCTCCAGTAACACCTAGAATTAGAAATGCCTGTTAATTCATGTATTACAGGTCCTAAAATACTAACAATGAAAATTTGCGTAACACACTATTAGCGTTCATTTTCACCAAGGCCTGCTGGATAATTTTACTAAGGTCAAGTTATTTCTATAAGAGCCTCTCAGCAGGAGCGAGGGCGCTCCATACCATCTCTGAAATTCACAGTATGCTGGCACACTGCAGCTACTTTCCCAGAGACTGGGAGAATAACGGGCACTGCAGGATCTTCTGCAAAAATCAGGGAAATACATGTTTTAGTTCTCTGGAGAAGTCCAAGCAAAAGGTATTCACTGCGTGGATCTGAACCAGCACCTGTCTTTTCTGTAGGCAAGGGAGTTCAGAAAAATGTCCAAATCTAACCTGAATCTAGCAATTATTCAGAAAAGAAAAGTACTGACCAAGACAACAAGCATCAGCTGTGATTTCTTTCATTTAAAAATAAAACAATAAAAAAAAAAGCCACTGAATACCTCACCAACAGAATAGAGGAAAAAAAAACAAACCACTATACACGCATGAGTAGCTGAAATGTTTATTTAGCTAAGTCTAAAAGAGGCTCAGTCATATTGGTTATCTTTTCCATCTTAACATAATAGCTACTGGTTTTTTCCTTAACTGGTGTACAACTAGTCTGAGAGTTCATATCTAAAGTAGAGAAGTACCAGATGTAGGAGATAACGTGTTAACAGTGTTTCTCTTTGTCATGTCCTGTGGTCATGGGAACTGGAGGAGATCAGAAGATACTGTGAAATAATTACCACATACCAAAAAAAAAGAGAAAGAATAAAACACCTGCATGTGCTACTATGCACACAAACAAATGAACAACAAAAATAAAGGAAAATAAAAGCAAGAGTGATTATCCAAAGCTTAGTCTAATTTTCAGTTATAAATTAAAACCACTGCAGTAACACTGGCCCTGTTATATGGGGGTTTTTTTCCTGAAAAGGTTCAGAACTGTTTGGTAAATAAAAACTTTGAAAAACACTAATTTACAGAACCCCTCAATATCACTGGATGCTAATATTGGTTCTGCAACTCTTGGTAGATTGCAATTGTTCATAGGTTAGCATTCTAAAAGGAAAATACAACTTATTTAGAGAATTTATTATTTTCATTCAAAACTCATGAGTTTAATAGACAACTGAAAGATCATTGATCACATTTTAGTGAGAGAATTTGTATCAGCTTTCACAATAATAGCATCAGTGATATTAACGAGTATATTCCTTCAGAATTGTCAGTGACTAAAACATAGGAAAAAGCACTTCCATTATATCCCCGCAGATTTTTCTAAATTTATGAGGTAACAATAAAACCACAGCTTTTGTACTTTTTTGTATACAAAAGTAAGTCCTGAAACATAAAAGTAACAGCCTAACAGCATCAATTTAGACACTATCAACTGTTCACATTCAAAATATTATGTACTCTTATGTTTCCATCTCAGCAGTTTACTGCATTGCCAAGGAGGTTTATGGTGATGGTCTCCAATTGCTATTTATGATCACTGGCTTATACACCACAAGAGGTCAATTTCCAAGAATTATCACTCCATTCCAGTACAGGAAAAGAGAATTTTATCTTGCTTATAGTCATGTTATACTGAAATGAATGGATTATTATGATTATGATTTATTACGATGATTTTCAGAACATTCAAAAAATCTAAATTAGTCTTTTCTAGATCTCCCAGCAATGCTCCTTCACTGGCCACAGGAGAGAATGTAAGTTTGAATCATAACTCACTATTGTAAGGCTTGTTGTCTTTGGAGAGCGGATCATCCCAGCTGTGAATCATGTACACAAAGTGAACCTTCTGTAACTTTAACTGAGAATGAGATAGACCATTTCTTCTGTACAACCAATCCTATCTTTGGCCCAGACTGAAAGGCAACTTAATTTTTTGAACTTGCTATTAAGTTAAAACTTCCTTGTAGTCCCACAACAACTTTATAAACTTATTCTCCAAGACATGCTATGCTATATATTTTTTAAAAATGTGTTTCTGTAATGGGCCATTCCTTTGTTGTAGAACAAGCATGAGGATTCACTGCCTGCCAGCTTTGGTACATGCCCACAGCCTTCGATCGATATAACTGACCTTGCCTTTCCAATTTGTTTTCCAACTCCCAGACTCCCTTCCCTCTCTTTCTGTCTGAGACCATTAGATTCTCATCTCCAAAGATGCAGTTTATATAGCCCAAACAACATGCCTTTCCCATGTGTTTTTGAGAAGGCTATGACTCTGGTGAGGAAAAGGTCAGAAGCAGATCCCACGCCTCTGTCAGGGCTCAGCCTCCAGGCACAGGCATTTCCCTTTCGTTCTGTCCTACATCACTTTGTTCCTCCCTCCTTCAAAAGGTCTTTGTATTTTAGAGCATATCTGAAAGCTCACTGGGTACTCTGTTTATACTGTTATTTTGTAGAGCTCTAATTGCTAATGTATTCAGCATTCTCAGTCCAGTATTCAAGCCTTTTGACAAATTATTAATCACAGAGATGAGAAGCTCAAAAGTAACAAAATGAAAAGCTTACTTGTGGTCATAGGCATGATAATCTTTGTTATTCAGCAGTTATGGTTCTTGACAGGAATACTAACACAAATCACACAAAGGGAATGTTTCTGCATGAGAACTTTTTTTCTGAGTGGCACATAGATTAGTAGCAGCCCTCCTGCTTCTCTTAGCTGTACATCAGCTTCCCTTCAGCCTATTTTATTGAAAGAACAAATCTGTGTCAGCTTACTTTCCCCACTGATCTGACCTCCTCTAATCTGCCTGTCAGAACCACATAAGAAAAACCAAACAAAATTCTTTATATCATAAAGTAGGACAATAATAAATTTGATAGACTTAAAAACCAAAAACCCCCGAACCCCAAATCTCAAACTAATATAGGGAAAGCCTGATTTTCTTCTTCTCTACCTTAATATTGAACAAAGAGAACATAATCTTTCTGTACATTTTCAGTCACTGTGCTGAGCATCTCCAACCTTAGGAAAACTTTGCTCACTGGCAAAGAAAATAAATGTAAAGAAAGTAATTCCTAAGCCACAACTATTTAATCTTATTTCATTCACTGGCAAAAGAAAAAGGAAAAGAAAAGAGAAGGGGAGAAAGGAAAAGCGGAAATATCCTAAAATGCAAAGACCCTTCTAGAAACTGGAAAGACCTATAGGCAATTGCTGTTCAATTATTTTCCCAAATTGACTGTCCCAATAGACCTTAGGAGCATTTCCTCCAGCCTGTATTTCCATCAATTTCTTATGAGCACGTCAGTGAACAGGATACTAAGCTTTATCCAGATTTCCAGTACAGTACATTGACTGCTTTTCCTTAGAGCCCACATTTTCCATCAAAGACAAAAATCAGATCAGTTTGGTACTGTTAGTTCTTGATAAATCTGTTTTGCCTGTTTCTTAAAGCCTTATTAGACTCATAAGGATCTGGTCACTGTTAACCTTTTTTCAAAGACAGAAGGAAGAGGAGTTTGAATGCTTCCTCCCTGGTGTCTACTGTTTTACTCATCCATTAATTGATAGCCTGACTCATTTAATTGTTCCCTTTTTCATCTAATGTATTCATAGAATGTCTTCCTTTCTTTATCCCTAGTAAATCTCAATGCACTCAGCACTTTAGCTTGGCTGATTTTAATGCTAAAGATTTTTGATAGCCTATGAGAATCAACTGCCCTTTTTTCTATTTTTGTGTCTCCTTTTGTATTAAAGATGCCATGACACAGCCAAGTTACCTTTCATTATCTTCTTACTTTCCTCTGCTTTTAGAAAGTTGGCTCTTGTGCCAATATGACCTGGGTTAGTCATGCTCAGATTCATGTACCTGGACACTTTTGTACCATCAGTGAATCCTGATTTGTCAATTATTTCTAATACAGCCCTCCTGCAATGCTGTCCACTAACTCAGTGGCAGCAGTTTGAGCTGAGAGAGCTGCTCAGCCCACCAGACATTCTGAATAAGCCTTTAGATAGCTGTTGTTCAAATCGCTACTATAACTATAATCTTACCTGGGAAGCAATGCAATATGTGACAGTTTTCAATTCTCACTAAAAGTGAAGGCAAATTACGATGCTATCTGGAAATGAAATTTTAGATTTAAGAACTTTGAGTCTTATTAAAAGCATATTACAACCCAAGCTAATTGTTTCAGTTGAGGGCATAATTAGTCCTTTGTGGGTAAATCCCAGACTCATTAAGTGTCTCTGCCAGCTGCAGTTTTTGAACAAGGTACAAATACTATGTATTTTGTACTAATTTTAGTAATTTGGATTGTTATTGTTCAATGACTGCAAATCACCCGAGCCCTCAGAGCCAGACAAGTAGCTGGCTACATACAGCCACAGCACCTGCTAATTCCTGTTTTTTTCTTCTTTATTACTAATACAAAACCTACAAGGATGGATAAGGTGACTGCTATCACCAGATACATATAAAGACTGATAATTTTGTTACGGTTACTTTTACATTCAGGATTGCAGACGACTCAGGGTAGCTAAACAAACATCACTCAGGAACATATGTTAGTGTTACTTTATCTCAAACCACTTTGTGAATATGTGAACTGAAACATGTATTTGATGTTCATAGACTGATAACAGCCAACTCTCAGACATAAAATAGATACAAAGCAATTTTGTATATTGCAGATGCCCTATTGCATAGGGATACTCACATAGGACTCAGTGGAGATGCTTTTTGTTATGCCAGGGATTTGCTCTGTAATCTATTGTTACATTATTTCTTTCCACTCTCTGCCTTTGATTAAGGGAAAAGGATTACCTCTGTTTGTGCAATTGTACAGTACAGGTCCAAATCATGCCCTGATCCTAGAGAAAACAAAACAATAAAAAAATCATCTCCACAGGCATACAAAAATATCCATTCTGTATAGCCATACATCATTATTGGCTGTTAGCTGATAAACCTATAGTAGCTGCTGTATATCTGCAATACACAATGAATAGGATAAATCCAGTTAAGTCAATAGTAATACTTAACCACTGCAGTAAATACATGCCTTATCTCAAGCACCATGCCAGAAAACTGGTTCTATCTGTTATGCATAGAAAAGCAACGATTACATTCATTTAATTGATCTGATACAAGTGTATCTCTGAAGTTAACATATACAGAGATATCATCACCTAATCTATTAGGACAGTATTGACATTTGCAGGAATTGCTTTCTGAAGATTAAGATGAAACAAAGTTGGGATTGATTTAAACATTCAAAAGGGTTTTATTCACTGGTTTTACACTGTAGCAACTGTCATTTCTGAAAGTCAGACAGATTTAAATTGATTTGAAATAGAGTTGTTATTTAATTATCTGGCACAATTGCCGTATATGAAACTTATTGATTACTGTGAGAGGCTTTCTGTGGCAAAAAGCTTACAGCAAAGAGAGATGGAAGTCAACAGATGAGACGAAGCCTGTTAACAGGCTGATGCAGAATGAAGACATACAAGATTAAATCACCAAGGAATGTGTTTTGAACTTCTTGTGCATTTCCAGATTGTCTAAGGATTAAGAACTTTATGCAAAAAAAAAAAAGCTTGAATAACTTCTAGGAAACTGAAATAATTTAGACTTCAAAGAGGAGCAGCAAACTTAAAAACATCAAGCAGCAGAAGAATTCATGCTCTTTAAGAGTAACTTAGTATTACAGCAATTTCAGAACATGCAGAGGTCTAGACTTTAATGCTCTCCTCAGACCAAAAGGATACAAAAATGCTTTCCTCCGTCTGTACCTCTCAGGTACTGATGCAGTATGCCTTGGTTCTGCCACCCTTATTCTTGACTCCTTTTCCCACAGAGGCATCAGTATCATTGGGATTAGGTGAGAAAGACAACCATGCCAGCACATTCAAGAGAGCTTTCTTGTAAGGACGTGTGTGAAGGGAAGAGGGTGGGAAGGCAGCACTGAGTGTTTGGGGGATTCTGTCCCCAGATTAATGACTGATCTCATGAATATTTCCTGTGATGATCCAGTACCTAATGCTGCAAATGTGCTCTAAAAGGCCTCCTAAATTTTGAGCCTCTCAGCAATTTAAATGACAGAAAACCTGGATCTTTTTTTCTGGATAATCCAGATCAGGCTTCAGTCACAAAATGTTCAGCTTTTTCACAACTGAGGCAGCTTTGGACACACCAATAAATGAAATGCTGAGTTCTGAAGAAACTTTTATGTCAAAAAGAGTCCTGGAAAACTGAGGTAATGCAGCAAGCTGGTGGGATTTGCAGAATCACAATTCTGTACTTGTTGGATAAATTTTAGCCTTTGGGGCATATTCAGGTCATGCAGAAATACTTGCAGTTGGTTGGAAATGTACCAATTGAGAGCAGAGCTGCGTGACACCGCAGCTTCCAAAATCACACATATCTCCATAGTGACTGAATGGCTTGGTGAGAAAAATTAAATTACTCACAAGTATATAAAACAGATCAGACATTTATATCAAGTAAATGAAAAGTCTGATATCTTGCAGACTAGCTCCCAGATGGTCAAATCCTACAGGCCAGCACAGACAAATTATATTTGAAGTCAATAGGAATTTTACCAAGCCAGGGACAGTAATATTTGGTTCTGAGGAATAAAGTATATTTTTGGCTATGGAACAAAACTCTACCAAATTTTAAAAATACACTTTGCCAACTGATAATGTAAACTCAGAGGTCTGAGAAGTATCAAACTGGCTCTGGCAGTATTTGATTCTACAAAAACAGCCTCACAAACCATGCAGCTGTGGTTGTTTTTGCTTCAGGCTTTGTTGCCTCCCTCAAGTTTGAGGAGATAAGGAATAATTGGAATTATTCAGTCATCATGGAAGCAATCCCTAATACATAAGGCCACGGTATAGCTCCTAGTATTCAGCCTGATGCTTATCCCAAGAAAAAATAATGAATCTAACTTGGGTTCCCTTCAGCTATTCCCCATTAAAAATGAGGAGACAGGAAAGATGCTGCTGCATGCTGTTTGAAGGAACAAGACATCATGTTTAACAGCACTGTAAAGAACAAACTTTAAGATCCTTTTATTTCTTTGTTTATTTTCTGGAAGGAGGCAGAGGGATTCGGCTAAAAAACGGTTTTCTAGGTCAGTGTGGTCAGCTTACCTGATTCTGTGAGCTGTATAGCAAAAATTTCTACAAGCTTTATTTTCTAAAATCTGAGACTCATGTCTTGGGGAGTAGGGTACTGGAGGTGCTTATGGGTCAGGCAAATTGAAGAGCTTATCCAAAAAAAATCACACTTGCATCTGAGGAAAAACTAATAAGAAAATTAGAGATACATTTTTACCACCCTTCAAATTACCATGAGCAAGATAAAACATTTTCTTTTGACATTTCTGGACAAATATTATTAGAAAAATTCAGGTCATTATTTAGAAAGAACATAAATCAAACCAAACCTCAAATCTAAAACAATTCAAATTTTGGCAAGACTAGGTTGCCTTCAATCACACAGTATTGCTTCAAGTACAATTCAGCAGAAGTGCTAAGATTTGGTTCAATTCCTGTTGAAATTCTCCCCTCCTTCCTTCCCATAGTTTGCAGTGAGCTAACTTACAAAGCGGCAAACTTTAATTAAAACTATGTTCCACTTTGAGGAAATACTCATTGCAAAAACTGAGATGAAATCAGGTTCTCAGATTTTTAACAAAGCCAAATAAATTTGATACTTTCCAGAGCTGTTCTACAAGGTTCAAATGTAACTTTTTTATACCCTCTTAGGTTCATCCATCACTGGTAAAACAACATGTGCTTTTGCAGATCACTCCCTTGCAACCACTCATAAATAAATGGTACACCTCGGTAACTCTGCATTCCTTATATGCCCTCTGTAGTTTTATGCCTAAATTAAAAAGTCAGAATCTATTTCATACTGTCAAATGGATCTTTAGCAAGTGGGATTTGTTTTCATATTGTTGTACCCAGTAAGCATAGAGAATACAGGAGCTTTTTCTCTAAATTAAATGAAAAGAGTATTGTTTTTGCCCTAAGCAGACATTACAGAACATGCCCAAGATGATAAATGTAGAAAGCAAAATATAGCAAAAGATTGAGTACTTGTCAAAACCAAATTGAAGGCAGTAGGCAGCAAATTGGATTTTCTTTTACAATAACATGCAGTTCACATTCTACTACTGTAATGAATATTATAATGTGGCTTTCTAATATAATATCTGGTGATGCATTTCTAGAACTGTTTCTCAAAGCTTAAGGATATCTTTGCTATATCATGGCTCAGTACATAGTAATGATAAGTTCGCTCTGTTCACTGCATAGCCTTAAGGATGTCTTTTTCTGAGGAAAAGAAAATACTAATCTCTAGATTTCTCTTTCAGTTACAGTGATTTAAAGCCATGAAACTCAGCAGATTTGCAACAATGTCATCACACTGGCCAGCTCCCAAATACCTATGATTTCTCTGAAAGCCATTACAAGAATGATAATCAAGCGTTAAGTCTTCCCTAAAGCTTAGAAATAACACTGAATCATGTGGATACAAACCCAGTTTACAAATTATAAGTCCAAAACAACTTGATTTTTCTAATATTATGAAAAATCCAAAAGGTGGGTAATGAGGAGACACATGGTCATGAGTCCGCAGACCCAATGTTGTCTGCAGCATGGCTCTGCAGCGCTGGGCTGGGGAAAGCAATCTCAGGGGGGCAGATCACTCTAAGTGGTGCTGCTGAGAAAGTCATGCTTTGACCCAAGAACTGAATCCTTCTATTCTACACGAGACAGTAATTTTTACATTTATGAGAGAATCTGGTTTTGGTTTTGTAGATGGGAGGAAGGGCCTGGTGTGTGCAACATATATAATGTAAAGAAATGGGAGCAGAGAAATAAAGATCTTTTTATACTAGAGATTAAACTTCACTATATATTTCAAAAATAAGAAGCATAAGCAAAAAAAGCAATAATGTGAAATGAGACAGGACCATGTGGGTGAGAAGGGATGCTTGGTTGTCATAACAAAGCAATACCTTTCTGAACAATTTAGATCTTCAGGGAACATTTCTTGCTGAATTTAGCTTAAAAATAAGGCAATCAGAAAAGACTGATATGCTGAGTCTCAAAGTGATAAAAATGTACATGGATGCCAGCCTTGGGGATTACTGTATGCGTTCCATATCAGATAATAACTGAAAATGAGTTGTATATTGTGCTGTGCAAATGGTATTTAAAATAAAGAACCTAAGCTCTACTAGTACCATGCAGTCAGTAAGAGCAATGTTACCGACTGTGGTTCAAGGGCACTCACAAAATGCTGCTTTAACAGAAGCAAGCTAATGCAGTGAGACAAAAGATGATCACGTTCACGAGTTTAGTCAGACTGCATGTAAAACGTGACCGGAAAAGTATTTTTTAACTCCTATCAGGGAAGAACAGATTTGATATTTAAGAATATATTCATCTCTGGTAATTATGAAAGGGAAAAAAAGTACCTTGACTCTATCTAACCTGTTTGTTTTCCCAAACAAGATCCCACATTTCTTCAACAGAAGCAGGCTAAGGTACAATGGCTCAAACCCACTTCAAAATTCAAATTATCCCAAAACTTGTAATATGTAGAAAATGCTTGTCGAACTGTCAAAATAAGGTTAATATTTTTGTCTTAGAGGAATTTCTGAAGAATTTATTAATATTTTGTGTGATATCCAATGTTTGCTCACTTTTTTGTTCCACATCTTTCTTGACAATACAATTCATTGAATCATCTGGATTATTCAGGTCTCATGTTTAGATTGTCACAAGTCTGATGTCTAGGACTTTCCAATTCCCATGAGTTTCAAGTTTTAGATCAGTTTCTTTTTTATATTTACAAATAATTAGTTACTGCAGACATTATTCCTAGTACCAATCCTTCCTTGGAGCTAACCTGATGCTGTGTCATTATTTATTTATTAGATATTGATCACAGGATTTATGAAGCACATGAACCCAATAGGAAGAATGTTTCTTTTAAAACAAAGCTAGTTTAGCATAAAGATTACAGACAGATTAAATTCCTGAAACAACATATTTGGTACTGGATTGAATTGTAATTGTCAGTAAAGAACTATGAAATATAATGAAAAATCATTATCAAATCCAAGGAGGATGGCTATCTCCCATTGTATTTCTCAGATCACAGTGGGTATACATTTCAGAATACTGAAGAAAGAATAAAGAAAAACCCAACAGTCTTGGAAATGTCAAATACATGCAAACTTGGAATGTTTTATAAGAAAGTCGAATAATCTTCCCTCAAAATTTGCAGCAGGTTGGCTAAAAAGAGAAAACACACCCAGCAGCTGAATGCAGCACAGAGAAGATGAGAGGCAGTGCTGGACCACTGCTGATAATTTCCAAAGCTGCACAGTGGAATTTCAAAGGAAGGTAGCAAGAAGAGAGCAGCTCATAAGAAATTATGATTGGAAGGTGACAGTTTTCTGTTTTCATACTAAGCCTTCTTTTTCAAGGCATGATTGAACAAAATTGAGAGACTTTCACAGATAACAGTTGTTTGTACATAATAAAAGCCAGTTTCTTTAATCCACTGTATCCCCTTTTTTTAACTTACATACTTGCAGATAGTATTTAGTATAGGCTTCCTCTCACTGTTGCCACTAAATTAATGTGACTTCCAGATGACTCAGATGTTATTAGCATATTAGGGAATGATTTTAAATATGGAAACATTTAGCACAGGAAAAAACTGTCATTTTAAAACTACAAAAACTTAAATGGCTACAGAGCAACTCAAAGACAAAACCAGACCTGTCCTTTTCACAATGGTCTTAAGAGAAACTTGAAGTCAAAAAACCCACTGGAGAGTGTGAAGTGTTTAAAAATATATATATATTGATATAGACAGGCAATAGAGAATTGTGTATAACTACCCAGACATCAGAATAAATATTTTAACTCATTCAATGTTATAACTATTTTGTGGTGTAAACCTGTACAGCTAAAGTGCTTTTCTATTACCTTTTGTATTGTGGTAAAGCCTGTCTTTGCAGTGAGCAAACAAGCAGAATTTTGCTAATGAACTTTTGAAGCCATTATAACACAATTTGTATTACAGAGAGACAGCTAACCAGCAAATAAGATGTTTCAGCTTGGTCAGCATTAACAAATTAAAAACCAAAACAGACCTGGAAATCAAAAATAAATGCATCCTTTAAGTCCAGTAGGAACATAATACATTTTTTCCTTAGCATGTTCAAAGACAATGATGGGGTAAAAAAAAATCAGATTCTGAACATTTCATGTTTGTTCAAAGACATAACTGAATGCCTTATTTTGAAAAAAGTGCATCAGTAAATAAAACAAAAGAAAAAGATACAGAGATACAAATATAGATCAGAAAAATATTAAAAATACATTAATTTCTTGGTAGAAATAACAGATGTCTGAAACTCATGCTGTTGTGTTTAAGCAAAGCTGATTTGCTTGTCTTTAACTCAATATTAAGCTGTAGATTAGTTTCACACTATAATTTATATAATCAGCTTCCGAGTTCAACCACATCTATTTGGAAGAGATGGAGAAAATATTCCTATTAGCACTCTCAAAATTTCTTCAGCGCCTGTGGTGATGAATGCTAACATACTCCTACCTTAGAAATATGAACCCCAGACTTTGCTGATGAACCTGAAAACTTTCCAAGATATTTGGAGAACACCTACAGAGAACCTGTGCTTGATCTTGTGTGGAAAAATCTCAGGGAGGCTACCTCAGCATGCAGTACAAACTTCAGCAACTGATAACTCTGTCCTTTACAAAAGCTGTGGGACCAAAATTATACACAGAAGCATGAAAAAGTGGCATGGAAACAAAGAGAATTAAATGGACATAGAAACAGCAAAATATTTTGGGTTAAGTTTCATAGCATATAGGCAATCGTGACTATAAGTGCTTACATCAAGATGACTGGAGGATAAGTAAGTGGGCCTGTAAACAATTACAGTTTTAGAGACTATCACGCTTCTCGTACCTGATGGTGTCACGTGAAATCTCTTGAGATTAACAATAAGGAAATATTACATGTATGCATAGCCTCAACTCTTCCTCTTTGTTCCCAATCAGTTCAGATCTTGGCCTGCCACAGGCAGCCCATCTGGGCTGGCTGCTGCTACTGCTCCTGTCACGCTGGTCAGCCACAGCATGCATATCTCCATGAGCTGGGGATTACAAGGCTGCTTCTTCCCTCTGTCCCAGTGATCCCAGAGCCATCCTCCCTCACAAAGCAGACCCTGGCCCTGCTTCAGGGAGAACAATCATTTAACCACCCTTTTCTGTAAGCCACCGGTAGCAATCCCAGCCTAGCATAGCTCAAAGCTTGTATTGGAAACTATCTATGTGGCAAATCTCCATGCAATATGGCAAGAGATTTGGTAAGCTTTTAAATATTTTTAAAACGTGAAAGAAGAGAGCTAAGAAGACAAAACAAGGCGCTTGGGTCTCACACAGCTCTCCCACAACAGCCGAGAAGCTATGGCTCTTACCAGAGCTAATAATGTCAGCAGATCTGTAGAGGCAGGCTGAAGATCTGCTTCTTCCCCTGCAGATTTCATCTGCAGTTGGAGTGGGCCTAATCAATAACCCTGTAAGGAGAGAGAATTTAATTGGTTCAAAGGACTTTGCTCAAAACTCCTCTTTTTTGTACTAGCATCCGAGCTGAAAATACAGTGCATGCATATTTTGCTCATCATAGTTTTATGAGTTACAGTAGTCCAAGGCAATTTTTTCCTCCTCAAATGCAACAAAATCAGCTGCAGGGTTTTGCAGCATCTGATCAATATTTACTTAGCAAGATAATTTTAACAAGAACAAAAATATTCTCTCTCACGCACTGACTTTCTTTTTTTAAAAAAACTTGTTAAGATATCTGTGTGGTTCTGAAGCAAGATTCAAAGCCTTTAATGAGGAAAGGGAAGTTACAAAGAATTTGGAATTGATTAATTTTAAAATGTTCACAGTTGTTCAGACTACAGCTCACACAGAATAGAGTTCATACTCAAAATACATATTTTCTTTACCAAGCTCTAAAAACATTCACACAGTGTTGAAAATTTATCTCCTGAAATAGACATAATGTTTAAACTCAACTGCTTCTTTACAAATTGCTTGTGGTAAAAATGTGATGGCAAACAGTTGCAATGGGCTATCAAAATGTCCTTTTTTGGCATTTTTGTGTTAGATCTCCTGTATGCACATATCTAGTCCTTCAAATACACTCCTGCTGGATAACACTTGCTAAAAGAATATAAACCAATCTGTTGACTATGCTGGGTGGCATAGCAGGCTTTTTGTGAAGCTTGTTTTGTTCTGAGGAAGGAAGCATGCATGTGATTTGCACGGAGCCTTACGAAAGGCTCTGAGCATTCCTCAGCGGTTGGTATTGGTATCAGCACTGTTTAACACCTTTGTCAGCAACATGGACAGTGGGATTGAGGGCACCCTCAGCAAGTTTGCTGATGACACCAAGCTGTATAGTGCAGCTGACACGCAGGAGGGAAGAAGGATGCCATCCAGAGGGACCTTGACAGGCTCGAGAAGTGTGCCTGTGCAAACCTTGTGAAGTTCAACAAGGCCAAGTGCAAGGTCCTGCACATGGATCAGGGAAATCCTAAGCACAGGTACAGGCTGGGTGAAGAATGGATGGAGAGCAGCTCTAAGTAGAAGGACTTGGCGGTGCTGGTTGATGAGAAGCTCAACGTGACCTGGCAATGTGCGCTGGTAGCCCAGAAAGCTAACTGCATCCTGGGCTGCATCAAAAGAAGGGTGACCAGCTGGTTGAGGGAGGTGGTTCTCCTCCTCTGCTCCGCTCTGGTGAGACACCCCCCCCACCCCTCCGCAGTACTGCCTTCAGCTCTGCAGCCCCCAACACATGAAGGACATGGACCTGTTGGAGCAAGTCCAGAGGAGGCCGCAAGATGATCAGAGGGCTTAGAGCACCTCTCCTATGAGTACAGGCTGAGACAAGTTGGGGTTGTTCAGCCTGCAAAAAAGAAGGTTCTGGGGAGACATTAGAGCAGCCTTCCAGTACCTAAAGGGGCCTACAAGAAAGCTGGGGAGGGACTTTCTACAAGGGTACATAGTAATAGGACAAGGGGCAATGATTTTGAACTGGAAAAGGGGAGAATTAGATACATGGAAGAAATTCTTCACAGTGAGGGTGGTGAGACACTGGAACAGGTTGCCCAGAGAAGCTGTGGCTGCCCCATCCCTGGAAGTGTTCAAGGCCAGGTTGGATGGGGCTTTGAGCAACCTGGTCTGGTGGAAGGTGTCCCTGCCCAGGGCACAGGGGCTGTAACTAGATGGTCTTTAAGATCCCTTCCAACCAAACCGTTCTATGATTCTATGAAAATAATCTCTGATCACTGTGATTGTAGTTTGGAAAGACAAAATAAGCTCCTTGTCAAAAGCAGTTTTTCTTGATGTTTTAAATATTCTTCATGTCAAAAGAGAGTTAATTACAGCACATATCATTTAACACTACAAAATTGGATGATAGTAATTTCTACAAGAGAAAACATCGAGAAGACGTATGTAGTGGTGTTTAGTTTTTGATAAGATTATAAATTTAGAAGAATATTACTTTTAGGCAAAGTTTTTCAAATCTCGCAAAATGTTTCTTTCCCTTAGTATAAACCAGCCTCAGAAAACTGAAAATACCTTGTTTTCATCGCGTCCAATCTTTTTTTAAGGGGTATCTGGAATATTACTGATTCTATCCACCACTGATTTTATCCACTACTGTTATTAGAAGAGCAGTCAAGTTTTTTAAAACCAATTTTGCAATTGAGATGCTATTTAAAAGGCTAAAGTTTCCCTTATGACACTGAGAAATGAAAATGCAAAACCTTATATTGCTTATAAACAAGCTCTAGAGAATTCACACTCTACAATGACAGAAAAAAATTAAAAAGGAATAAGTTTGACTTTGTACATTCCTTCGTTCAACCACTGACCTTGATCTCCTCCTTTGCCATCGTTTTTTTTGGTAGATGTGGATCCAGACAGGCTCACAATCAAAATGCCCTGCAATTATTCGTTTGTATGATAATTAGCATTTTGGACCCATTATTCAAAAGCATCCACAGTTCAGGGCAAACCACAAGCCTAAACTCCAAACAGGATTCAATAGTTTTTCAGAAGCATTTCCAGAAGGGTTCCAGAGGAGATACTTATAAATATACTTTACATACATCAGTGCTGTGAACGTTCTGCATGCCCTCCACTCACCAACTTACATGGAGAAGAAAGCAGCTATTTCTGATGCTAGTCTTAGAGTAAGGTTTTGTTCTTTAAAACAAGATATTTCCTAATATTTTAGATGCTTTGAGTCTTCTTGAGTTCTGCAGTAGGATATTGCTCAGAAGCTAACCGTGGATTCAGGAAAGTGACTTGAAACATGTTGGAGGTTAGACCAAGAGTTAGTGGTAGACCCTTCAGTGATCTGCTGAAAATTGGTTATTACTTGTCAAAGTCAGTGTGGGATAGAGAATCAGCTCTGAAGTTTCACTGGAATTTCTCCTACAGCTTCAGGCATCAAAAAAGAGTGTGTAGTTTAGAAAATGCCACAGAGTAAACACTGGGGTTGTCCTCAGTGGTAAGAGACTAAACTGTAAAGGCTCAGTCCATAGGAGTCATCCATTGGAGAAGAAAGTACAAAAAAATGGGCTAATGTATTTTTTAATGTTCTAAAAGCTTTAGAAGAAAACAACAAAAAAAC
The DNA here is from genome assembly GCF_000690535.1 of Cariama cristata. Classification (NCBI taxonomy): domain Eukaryota; kingdom Metazoa; phylum Chordata; class Aves; order Cariamiformes; family Cariamidae; genus Cariama; species Cariama cristata. Next base: position 66,711 of record NW_009610029.1, read on the forward strand.
AGATTGAGAACCAGAAGCTCACTAAACCTATGCTTAATAAATTATTCTCTCTCTCTTTTCCTTCACATATTTGGTCCTCAGTTGATTACCAGATGAAGACTTAGTGCCCACAAAGACTCACAAGTTACGATGTTCTGTGAAGTATAAACTTCTTCAGGTTGCTCAATTTCTACAGAGGTCATTTCCCCACAATAAAGACAGATATTTAAAGTACAGCAAGGCACCTAAACTTCTAACAAACTTCTTTTGGGCATCTGGAATCATTCCCTGAAGACCAGCTTGTTTTAAATGCAAAAAGACTGTTCTGCAGAACAGCAGTGACAGTCTCCACTCACACCAAGTTCATGTGGCCATGAAGCACTGAGATGTTATAGGGAAAGTACGGAAAAAACACAAGCATCAAAGACATAAAGCCTGCCTTCCTGTAGGAGTGAAGGAGAAGTGACTATTGTTTAAATTTTTTTGAGTTCTTAGGAGCTTGTTCTCTCTAGAGGTACATTTCTTGAAGAAATTAGGGATTTGTTGAATCATGTCCTATGCTCTCAGAGTCCTGATGGGGTCTTGTGTACTATTTGTTTAAAATAAACTGTTCTGCTACACTGCTATAACAAATCTCTTTCAGAATAAGCCGATTTTTATGCAAGGTTTATTGGAACTGAAATGAAGACTTAAAGTCACAATATAACAAATCATTTTCATTCCTAGCATTATGTAATCACAAAGCACATTTCATTTCAGTTAGTTGCCAACCATCTTTTTTTTCCCTTCTTTCCCAGCCAAAGCTGAGGATGCAATATAATTGGAAACATTAGTAAATAACTGGTTGAAAATAGATTTCTTGAAAATGTTTTAGTCTGGATTTTTCTAAAACAATGACTGCCACTAAGAGATAAAATGGGAAAGCATTAGAATACAGTACTTTATTATCTGATTTTCAGTCAGTGGTGAAAAAGTTAGAAGCCTCTCCTCTTTTTTCCTTCTTTTACATAAAACATATTCCCAGGCAAGTCTGTCCCCTAAAGGTCAGATATTTTTCTGTTCTTGACCACTTTAAAGTTTGAAGCAAGTACTAATCTACATTACTGTGTCCATCATGCCAGTAATTCATGTTTATTTCCATCAGGCTGCACTTAATCTTTCATACAGGAAGTTCCCAATCTCTGCTGGTGCCTGCAACAGATATTCAAGCAGTCCTGTCCAGCCTGCCCATATGTAATTATCTCTGGTGAACTCAGACTAAAGGAAAGGGAGTGAGGATATATACGTGAGAGGTGTGAGGAAAGCAAGTAATAGTTTGCAATTACAACACACAGTTGAAAGCTAGGAACAACTAGGAATAGGAAGTTACAGTCTTACTTAGTAAGGTTAATGAAGACAGGCAGTAAAGGAAGAGGTGGGGCTATGCTTTGGCATAGGGTTTACTTACATCACAGTATCAATGCCACAGATACACCTACAAATCTTTTTCCTATATCTTTAAAACTTTCAAAGCTTTCCTGTCTATCAGCTCTTCACCCATAAGAAATGTGTATTTAAAAATGTGCTTATATGGCTCCTCCACAGGTGGACCATTGCTTGCCTTCAATAAGATACGTACAATCTTTTGCAACTTGCATTAAAGAAGATGACAGTGGTTTCTATTAGACCTTTCCATTACGTTAACAAGTTCTGAATTCAGTGTTAGAAATACTAGAAAGTATATACTCACATAAATGTGTGTGCCTAAATACTTATATATCCAGATATACTTACTTTTTTTTTATATACATACGGTTTATTTCTTTCTGGCATGAGAGAAAATGAAGGTCACACTTTCAGAGAATTCAGCCACTGTAGTAAATACCCTGTCATAAGACATGTAAGCATTGAAGTGACATTCAATTGTATTTTAAATGTCTGTGGTTAAAAATTACTCTGTTAGTATATGAAAATATCACAGTTGTCTTGTAGAAACATGACTATGATTTCCCCATACCAAATTGGTGCTGCTACATATTAAGCTATTCTATTTCTTCCAGTAGAAGAAAATTTGTAAATTATTTTTTGCACTTGAGACTTTGAATTTGATACTTCTTTTGTTCTATACCCTCCCTCCTTTTGCCTTCTCCATCTGCCTGATATACTGAAACAGATAAAAGCATTAGTTGATTCATTCTCATTAAGAAATTACCTGCTGCTTTCAGAGATTCCCAGAACAGAAAGACAATAAAATATATGAACAAAGCAATGGAAAAAGACTAAAGCTAGAGCTTTCCCTCTTTCTGTCTATTGACAAAAGCTAGGAAAGAAGACTATATTCCCCAGCTTGGGTGAAACCCAGGATGCTACTAAGAATATTTTGTGATCTAGCTTAATAGCGCTAGATTAAATTGTAGTTTAAATTAAACTGTACTTGCTAAATTGTGGGTTCATCAGACAACTAAAGTACAAGGCATACATTTTTCTAACTCATTAGATTTCAAAACTGTAAACTAAAGACAGGGTAAATCAGATCTCTGATGTTGAAACAGTTCTTAAAGCCAAATGTAAGCTAAGCCTATACAACTTTGCCACATTGAGGTACGAATTATAGAAAACAGGCACAAGAACATTTATAACTGTCCTATATGTCCAGCAAAGACAAAATTCTTCCCTAGATTTATTTTTTTTTTAGAAATAGTTATTAAATTGAGAAGGAAGAAATTAGCTTACGAAGGACAGGATTTTCTGTTAAATCAAACAATGTAGGTAGCACATTTTAAGTTTTGTAATTACAGAAAATCCACACACAAACCTTCCTCAATGTTTGTGATTGTCTTCACATCTCATTCAATAGTTAGTAATCAATGTTTTCACTAATGTAAACATGTTTTACATGGTTCTCAATCTATAACAGATGGTATGCTGATGAGGACTTTATGCAGTGAATCTGAATGGCTAGTACTCGGGCAGAGTGAAACGTGCATTGTATGACTGGTTTAACATTGGACAGCTAAATGTTAAGTTTCTCTAGGTCTGTCATCAGGAAGTAGCATTTGAAAGACCTTTGCACAACAAGTGCGACCAGTGCAACAGTGATAATTCATTAGTAGACAGGTTAAATCTTACTTTCTTGCTGGATTTAATTATCAAGACTCAGAGTAACCCTCATTTCCTAAAGATGTATTCACTCTCCTGAGATCCCCAGGGAGATGAGGAATAGATAGAGGAAGACTTTGCTTCAAAACAGCAGTTTTTACACAGAAAGAGAATACCTGAAAGAGGCAAATTATCTGAGAATGAGACCCATTTCTGACACCTGAGCAGATCATCCTGCTAGTTCAGTTCACGGTCCAAAGAAAACATCTTGAAGCTAACCCAAAGCAGCAGGTAGCTCTTGCTATTTCATTTCATAGCACCTGTTTCCAAGCACAAGAGAACTTGTTACTTTGATTTTGATTACAATGAACTTGATTTTACTTCATTATTAAAGTGGGGAAAACGTAATTTCAAGTTGGTTTGGCAAACACTAGAATATCACATCCCTTAAGGGGCTGGTAAACTCTATACTACACAATTCTTTGTCAAACACTCTCTTTGGGAAAGATGTTTCCGTGAGGGCACTAGACCTACTTGGAGGCTGATTACACAGGCTAGTAGGCTCAGCGGGAGGCAGCAGGAAAGGTCTTGTATTTGCCAGGCATTAAGCAAAGCCACTTATATAAACTGGAAAGAGAAAAGAAACAAAAATCAGAGACCTAGGGAACTCATAACACACATACTTTCCTACAGAGACTGTTTTCAAGTGCATATAACTTTGCTAAATTTTAGTTCTATTTTTTAATTATTATTATTACAGAGACTTATTTTTAAGAAGGCACAACATTCAGAGAATCAGACTAGGAAAAACACATGGTTTTGATAATGTCACATGGATATAAAATTGTATCAGCGCAAGTCTCAAATGCTTCATTTTTTAGAGCATCTCTCAATAGTTATTCTGGGTCAGTAGGCTGATTTTTGCCATCCCAGTGAAATGAGCCATAAACCACTGAAAGTTGTTTGTATAAATTCCAGAGGGACTTCTCAAAGCCAAAGCTTGCCAATATTTTGTGAGTAGAACATGTTCAACATGATAACACAGCAGCGAGTAGAATAAATCCTGTGGGTGACCTGTAAAAAATGAGGCCAAATTCCAGATGTATTGATATCTTTCAGTTCTGACAGCTGAATCATTTAATTAGGAGCTCAAATGTAGTGTTTTATATACATCTGATTAAGACATTGTGGTCTTGGGTATTTTTTTTTTTTTCCTTTTTCCTTCCAAAACTCAGTTGTTAACTATAATATTTGGTGTATCATTTGAGGGTCGTGGACATGCTGACTTTGTAATATCCTCTAAAATGTGGCCTCGAATAGATACTTTATTCCAGCAAGAAGACAAGAAATCTGAACTTTCTGGTTATTTTCCAATCTTAAAAGGTCTTTGATGTTTTCCTGAGTGAGGCATCCAAGGCTAGGGAGTATTTGTATTGACAGAGTTCTTTCTGGTTAGAAGTCACAAATAGAAAATGACTCCAAATATTAGAAATAATAACTAACAGGCTAGAAGCAAGGTGACAACTCAAATTACTGTTCTGGCAAACAAGTATGAACACTTGGAGCATTATCTGACTGAAAGATAAGTAAATAATTAGACTCAATTCTGAGACTTCTCCCACACAAAAGCTATCTATACTGTTATCTCCTACTATAATAGCTTTGCAAAAGAATAAAGCAGAACTGTTTGCACAAGTGACAATCTTAGTGCAGACACTGCCACAGGCCAATTTAGCTGGAGATGGAAATGTTTCTAAACAAACTAAAAATAACAGCAATAACCTCATATTCTGGTCTTGCATTGTGTTGTAGCCAATTTCTTCTGTATGCTTCCCCTTCTGGTTTTGTTATTGATTAGAAAGGTATCTCCTTAGCATCTGGAGAAGACATACAACTATAATAGAGTCATTGTTCGATAGTTACTTTATTAAAATTTTACAGCATTTAGAGCAAAATAAAAATTTTACTCATGGAATCCTGGTTAAAACAGGGTTAAAAGGCCCCTCGAGAGTTGATGTAACTCATCCCTTTGTCCCAGGGCAGGATCAGCAACAGTAATTATCTTGTTTGAGAGAGAAATCTCTCCAGTCCAGCCATCTTTGTTTGCTGTTTGCCTCTTTTCTAGATGTACCTGCAGGCAGTTATGCACTGCTGGTCACCCACCTCCATGCAAAAGGACACAGTCCCAGTCAGCACCTGCCGCTTCCGATATGCAGAAAACCACCCAGCAGCTTAGACTTGTGCTTCTCAGGATGTGGTCACCCAGCATCAGGGCCACATACACACTATTTTATGAATTCCTGTTCAGACCTGTTATTAAAGGCCTCCAACAATGATGATTCAATAACCTCCATACGCAATCTAGGCTAGTGCTTAATCTTTAGACAGTTTCTTCTAATACCTTTCCCTTGCTACAATGTAAAATCTTCCTCTCAGCCTACCCGCCACAGACACAAAAAATGAGTTGTACGTGAAGCCTTTGTCGTCCAATTACTTGGCCCTTCCTTTTCCCCAGGTCACGCTTCCCTAAACTTTCTCTGTGCTCTCCTCTGGACTTCCCTTAACACTAGTGCACAGTGTGAAACACTGTGCCTTGTATGTGCTCTTCCAGTTCATCCACCACAAAGCTGATGGATTTTTGCTCTCCCCATCTCAGTTATCAGTACGACATTGTTAGCTCCTGTTTATAATCCGTGATTTCACTAAATCTTCTGCAGAACTGCAGGCAGCCAGCTGGCTCCTTGCCTGTGGCCAACCTTCCCCCAGTTTGGCCTTCTAATCCTATTCTCTTCATCCAACTGCAAAACAGGTTTGGCTGTGTGGGGTTTTTTTTGTTTCTTAGAATGTGTTTTTCCTGATTTTACTAAAGTGTCAGCCCCTAAGCCATCCCAGAAAAATTCTGTCTTTTTAGGCTTTGCTTTAATTCTTTTTTTTTTGAGGGTGTGGGTGTATGTAGTAGGAAAGCAGCTTCAACCTTTATTTGCCTGCCCCCGAGTTATCTTTCAATGCTGTAATAAATGTTTTGTTTCTTCTTTCCTAAATAAGGAAAAGTCATGCTTTGCTCACATGAAAACTAAAAGCAATACAGCAACATATAAATACAACAGTAAGTAAATACTACTATCCAATCTCTCTCCTACAGCCTTACCAAGTCTTTCTTCACAAGCCTAAGCATTAGAAATAAATCCCAACTTTTTTTTTTTTAATTGACTCCCCATCTCTCTTCCCAACTTTCACTAAACTCTTTACTTTTCAGAAATAATTGGGGCAATTAGTGGGTGAGTTGCAAATATATCCCTGCTGATTTTCTCAAAAGAAGCTTAGCATTTAACAAGAAAAAACCTTATTTCACAAACAGATGGAAACAAAGGAGGAAATGGAAATTCTACACAAGATGTTCCTTCACACCATATGCAATATTCCTTCCTGTTGCAGATTAGTCTTGTCACTAATGCAAAGACTTAGGACAGTTATGCCCCACTACCATTATCTATGTCCAATTTCAATGTGATTGTGAGCGAACCAGTAACCCCACCACATGTCAAAAGCTGTTTCACACAATTTCTCTGGCGATAGCTTATGCACCCTGCTGCCCTCCAGTTACAGACGGCATCTGAATTCCTGTACCACCACCTGGTGTAACACTGACAGTTGCCAGAGCCCTTATTGTAGTGAAACGAAATAAAGAACTGATTTCACTGGGAAAAAAAAAACAAGAAAAGGAAAAATCTTTCAGCTTGATTCTGTTCAGTGCCACTCGGTGTGAAACCACAGCCAAACCTGTCATTTTGGAGAAAACAGAGGAAAAATGCTTATTTCAAAGTAGTCTGTGAGGTTCAGCTAAACAATATTTGTCAAATGCTTTCACATCCCTAAAGCTGAAAGGTCCTATAGAAGTACACCAGTTTGTGAAGCTATATGTCATAGCATCAAAACAGTTTATTCCAAAGCACATATACAGCATATGCTGTATGCATGCTACCCTGCTTGTACAAGCATCACATAAACACATGCAGAGAGCAACATGCAAGGCTTGATTGCACAGTTCTAGGCTAAGAAAAGAAACAGGACTGTGGAGAAGAGAAGCTGAGCCCAATTTTTGTGTATGTAAATCTAATAGCTTACACACATTGTGCCCAACTACAAGAGGTCTCTTTTCAAATGCTATTTGTAAATGTTGCGTCCTTGCCTCCCGATACGCCACAGTGAAGGGTTGATCTCCATGTGTCAGTTTTTGCTCTTTGAATTTAAGTCAGAGACTGCCATTAAAAACAAGCAATGAAAAACTTCCCCTAAAAATAGTATCTCACCTCTGGCCTTCAGGTAATACCTTCCAAAGGCAGTATTTTTCTTAACTACCTGATGGCAAGATGAGCTGCATTTTACCCTGAATTATGCAGAATTATAAATCAAAAGGATTAAATACTTATTTTTATTTTTGCTTTGGATATAAGAACCCAAGATATATAAGGTTAAAATCCTTTATTTCCAAAGCAAGGCTTTCCACTTTCACAGGCAGTCACTTGGGGAAGATGACACTCCTGTTCTGATAGTAAATATTTCAGTATTTAGATAGAATAGAAACATTTTCCCAGAGTAGCCAAGTGGCCATATGCAAGAGTAGCAGACTGGTCACTTAGCAGTGAAATATGAAGCAGAGAAAGATTCACATTTCAGTTCCTCCTTCAGTTAGTAAAAACTGATTTGAATCCAGGACTCTCACTTTTTATGTATCTATCTTAACACCAGGAATATAATGTGACCCTTAGTTTTCTAGACACTTTTGCACACCAAAACCAAGGTTCCTCTCTAAAGGAATTATCTGCAGAAAATTACCCATTCTAGATCTCAGTAATACTGTGAAATTCCATCATGGACAGTTCCTACCATGTACCACCTAATACATGAGATGCTTACACTCATTTTTCCTGGTTGGGTGTTTTAAGCACTTTTAAGGAGTGAGAATACAGTTGAGGGAAGAGGAGCAAATGACATGATCCATGAGTAGTTTAGTCTTAGTTTTATTGATCATGTTGAAAATCCAATTCTCTGTTAGCAAACTTTCTTTTAAAATATAAAAGCCATGAAAAGAGGCTACTTCTGAAAGGTTATACTATTAGGTAAGAAAAATTGAGACTCATGAATTAACTCAAAATGCTGCAACTTTAAACTATGGAAGAGCACTTAATGTGCACAGCACTGGCAGTTTAATATGCTTTCAATATCTCGCTGTAGAAAAGACGGCTATGTAATTACAACCTAAATTCTAGCTCTCGGCATTAGGAAACACATAAGGTTTCACAAAAGGCCTGATTCTATCTTTTTAACTTCTTTGAACCTTTCAAGAACACCAGTAGGATTTGGAGGTTAATAAGAACATCAAAATAAGTCTCCAAAGGAGAAAATACGCAGCTCCTAAGAAAAATACTATAAACTGCACGTCCCTTCCTCTGAGGGCAGCTGTAGCTTTTCAAATTGTTAATGAACCCTCCGGTGAAGGAAATAACTACCTATAGATACATTTAAATACAGAACAGAAGGTCAAGCTTGAATCTACCAAATGTAATCTAACCTTAATGTTAAAAACATGACATATTTCTAATATCTCTGAGGAGGTGTTCAATAAAATATGGTAACATAAAAAAAAGTAACACATGCTGTTTTGATTAGCTGTGACACAAGGATGTTTTAAATTCTTTTTTGGCTCCTGTTTCAGTCTGTGATTTCCAAAAGGTGTATATATTCAGGGTCATAGCAAAAGAAATTATTTATAGTCTAAATTCTTAATTTTCCAGTTCATTACCAAGTCTTCATTTAATTTAGTACCTTATTTTCCTCTGGCCAATGCATTATCCTTAGTGTTTCCAATTATATATAAGTATACCATAATATCTACAGAACATTAGAAAGAAATAATTATGTGCAACCTTTCTGAAAAACAAATCATTACAAATAACCCACAGTTTCCTGATACATGAAAAGAAAAAAGATGGAAAACACACTTGATATCCATTAATCTACTAGAAAAGCATATTTCTTTCTTTCCAGACAATTAAAATGATACATTTGGGGCTTTAAAGAATCCTACATAATTTCAAAAACAATAAGAGAACATTAACATGAAATTCTAAAAATACTTTAGGATATTTTCCACTTTTTGGTTTTTTTAGAGATATTTTAAATATAAAGAATTATATGTAGACTAACTGCTAGCTTTCTGGATACATCAGCTCTCTGGTAAGATCGTCATATCACATTAAACGATATGAACACACATTTCAAAGAGAAAGAACTGGTAAATGAAATTCAAATACCAGCTGGGAAAATTTGACCGTTGGTTAATTTCTTCAGTGCAGAGAAAGATCTTTGATGACGATACTATTCCAAGAAATACTAGAAACAGGATTATTAAGAACCTAGTTATTCAACTAACTTGTCTACTTTAATACCAACTTTCAATGAATGGTACCACTGTCCCAAAGAGCCACATTCTGGACATTCATGATATAGTGTAATGTGTGCACAGATGAAGAATGAACTCCATACTTTAGAGCCCTATTTACTGACAGATTTGTCCCCAAATCCATCTATAAATTAACATCATTAGTCCTAAAATATTAAGGATTTATAAGTCTAGCTGCCTAACAAATACACAAGGAAAGGCCTTCAAAATCAATATGTAAAAAGAAAAGTATGTGCCAGAAGTTTGAATTGCTATGTTCTCTGATCAGAAAAAGGGAATTCCTTTTAATATTTTAAGAGATGGTTTAAAAAGCATACAAAAAAAGCAAGACACCAACATATACATAACTGAACAGAAATACACTGGAAATCTTGCTAGATTAACAGAAAAATAGCAGATAACTGAGACTGCTGCTCTGCTAATACCAGTTACAAGTCTACTGAAGCTAATATGCAATTAACTAATACCACATTTTAAGGGGAAAAGGGCACTAAAAATTAGGGGGG
>NW_009610029.1:76767-122492 GCF_000690535.1 Cariama cristata
AAAATGGGGGGTGGGAGGGGAAATCACTGAGAAAGTCTCTTGGAATCCTATCCAAAAGTTAAAATCTCAGTCTAATGTAAATTATCCATCTCAGCGCATGCTGTAGTCAACTATCTTAGCAAAATGATGATGCCTTTTCAAAGACAACCAAGGAATTCCTAAACCCCACTCCTGTTGCTAGTTATTCTTTATAACGACTCATCACGGACCTAGGACTGAAAGACGAGTTCCAAACCCCAATTCTCCTGCAGAAATATGATGCAGAAACTGGCTCCCTTTCCTTCATTTATCCTATGGAAGTTCCAGCAAATTGCCTTTGCAAACCTCAGCTGTGGCTAATACACAGCAATCAGAGAGGAAATTCATGTGGTATGCTGGCTCCAAAATGTACTGAATTATACTTTATGATCAATATCTTGAGTTCCATCCAGAAAGCGATTAACACTGAAGGTCAAAAAGCACTGATCTAATATTTTCTCACTGCGGATATTAATGAATTAATGGAAATATTTTGCGCTATCTTCAGAAGCATTTTATTTACAAATTACATCACCATAATCTCATCCTGAGAGCAAACAGACCTGATTAACCCTGTAGCAATGAGAAAACTTCACAGTCATTTACACATGAAATACAGTACTTACAGTAGGGCTGCTTTCTGACCATTGGAGCAAAGCCCACTGCCAAGTCCATTCTGTAAGCCGGAGCAGAAGAGAGTTCAGCAGTCCCTGTACAGGGCACAAGTCCTGTCTCCTCTAGTCCTCTGGCTACGTACATACTGAATGAGCACAGTAACAGACTCAGTACACTCATAACACATGAATTGAGTCCACTTTTGGCAATGAATTAACTCAGGAAAGCCAGAACTACTTCCCCCTGTTGTGATTTCAGAGGAAACCAACTCACAGTCAAAGGCCGATATACAGTCAAATTCACAGTTAAGCCAGGCAGTTGGCTATCTGCAGCTAACCATGGAGAAGGGTGGTCAATATTCATATTCTGTAATTTTTGATAAACAGTAATGTATTTAACTTTCTCTCATCACAGTAGTCTGCTTACCATACCTGCATTCCTGAACTTTCATTTTTTTTTAAAAAAAAAAAAAAAACAAAACCCCCAAAAAAACCCCAAAAGGCAGAAAACACTAAAAGCTTCAACAAATTTTCTCCTGCTGATAGTTATCATTCTGTTTTCTTCCCTATGTTGTCTACCCCATATCTTTTGACTGAAGAACTGGATCAAAATGACATGATTATAAAATGAATCATCATGTGTAGATATAGTCTGAGGTCTTTTCTACTGCTACTGTCAACACCAAACTACACAAAGCAAAATGATGATGCCATAGATTCATTGCACAGAATGTAAAGATTACACATTAATACACAATAATTACAGAGAATACCTACCATAGCAAACTATGTTCCACTTACTACTAGCAGTTTTTCAACAGGAACATGTACAGAAAACTGATTCAGAACAGCTTCATCTGCGGAAACATCACTATTTTTTGGTTTTCCAGAGGCAGTCTCATACAGTTGAATTAAGGAATATACATACATTTAAATTTCCTTCTGACTGAACAAAATGCAGACAGTCTCTGGAGCAATATAATGTAACCTACGCTAGAGCATGACAAACTAAACATAACTGACCTGTTGTTTCACATCAACTCTGGCTCTAGACACTACTAAATTAACTACCATCGTTATTAAACAGAAGTCTCAGCTGAGATAATTATTATGGGACCCCCATCTGATGCACTTTCTACATCCTCTCAAACATTATACCTAAAAGTCAAAGCCACTAAAAAGTTGGATAGTTCATGTCAACTGCTACCGGTTTCTTTTCTGCCTGTCCCCAGTATTAAGCAACATTCGTTTTTACTGCTATGACAATGAGAGATGCTCTGCTCTTTTCTTATTCTCATCACTAATCTCTGGTCCTCATTTCTGATCCCTAGATATGAGCTTCTGCGTCCAACCAACTACTCTATCAGCATGTCCCTTTGAATTGATAGCTCAAGGAACATTCAGCATCTTCCCTTTCAGACCCTTTCTGTACACGGTACAGACTGTATGCAACAAAGCAGTTGTATAATTACACACAAAGTGTGTATTTGACTGATTTTTTTGGGGAAAAATACTTTTTAAAGACAGAAGCATTTTCCTGACGTGAAAACATAAATATGAATTACCAACAGGCAGACGTGTTTAGCTGGAAGCTCCTGAACCGAATGCACGTGATGACACAAGGGCTGTTTGTTTTTAAAATAAATCTAGTTGAAACACGGAATAACTTAGGTTTAAAGGAACAAAAAAGGTTGTTTAGACCTAGCCCCCTCATCAAAGCAGATCAGGTTTCTCAAGGCTTTGTCCCATCAAGTTTTAAATACCTCCAAGTTACACATCTTGATCCTTTGACAAACATCTTTACAGTCTGCAGAAGGCTTGTTTGCTCAAGAGCTCTTCACAGAGACAGACACCTCCAATAATTCCAGTCCTGCCTATGGTGTAAATGGAGCAGCTCTATACATTCTGGCACAGCCCTCCTGATGCAGCAGCAAAACAGAATAAATCTTAACATGTGCAAAACAATCATGTCATACACATAAGGAGAAAAAATTTTTTGAGAGTCCCTCCTGATGCAATCTACATGAATGAATTATGAAAGTAACATCAGGCTTTCCACCTCCTTCACACCTTGCTATGCTTCCACTTTCTCCTAATCTACACTGCTGAATAGAAAATAGAATCAAACTTTATTCATTAAAACACCATGAACTTTGCCTTCACTGTAGGTATAGAAAGAATTCAGATCTACCCTTCAATAAATCAACTTGGACAAAATTCTTTTATCATCACAAGTGAGTACATATTGTCATTGACTTAAAAAGACCCATATTCTTCCCATATGATCGAAACATTAAGAACTGGTCTAATATTTCAGTAGAGAAATATTTTCAATTCAGCTTTCAGATTTGAAGGTAATAACTTTTCTGAAATGTAACTGAAGTCTATGTCCTCAACAGTGTCTTGGACACTACAGAAATAGTTTCTAAGAGGAGAATCAAAAACTCTCAGCTTGTCACATTGTTACACTTTTGGAGTATATTAATCTGACTGATAGCACTGTGAAATGGTCTTTTTTTCTGAGCAGGAATAGACCATTTGTATGTATTTATGAGTGGCTCCATTCCAAAGCTACTAAGTTTTTATGTTTTCTCTGTTACCACCATAGTTATGGTTTATAGGTCTATTCAGTGAAACTCATGGAATTAATTCTTTCCATATATTGACAGTTGCTGTAATGCCAAGAAACATAGAAATTGCAATCCTCATTCATCATCATAAAACTGGTATGTCCTGAACCACTTGATATCAGACATGATGTGACTGTTCCTTCTTCACCGCTACCACAGTGCTTAAAAATGCACCTGATACAGCATTGATAGGTCATTGATGTGAGGTGTTGACACCCTAACCAGGATGAACAAATGCAATTAGAGGATCATATGTGAGGGTAGCAACGGCTACATCTCTGGATAACAGAGATGAAAGAATCAGTGGGTGAAGGGGAAGAAAAATGAAGACCACCTAAAAATTATTAAAAGAGAAGATGAAGATGAGGCACAGTGCACCACTTAGGTGTAGATATGGGAAGAAACAGGGACACATACAGATAAGATCAATAGAGCATCAGAAGTAGAGACTACATGATGAAAGAATAATGTAATCAAGGAAAATATTCAAAAGAACAAGTGATCAGCCTGAAAGAACAGATACAGAAGGCATTCTGTTTAGCAATCTGGGAATGAGATTTGATGAAGCACATATACGGAGATTGAAGTAGTTCACGAAAAAGCAGTAATAAAATGAAAGGTTCCTCTTATTCTTTTCTTGTGTTTAGCAGACAGAAAGAATTGTAATTTTGAGCTATTTTGTGGTCAAAGTGACAGGAATCTGCAGGCTGATGATAGTGTATAGAAGAGTGTACAAGTTTCTTCAAATTTTAGTGAATAAAAAATAGAGCATTTCTGTCAACAACTGAAAAAAGAGGAGAAAATCTTTAGATATATCACACCTCTCACCAGTAATACGAACTGTAAGATGAATCAGATTCCATTTTGCAGAGGAAAAACTAAGAAAATATAGGTAGATGTCGTAAAGAAAAGGATGAAAATCAAGCAAGTTTGGACATGCTTTTGAAATACAGTAAAGGAATTTCAACTTGTGGATTTCAATCAAAGCAGATGTTTGCTACTAGAAGCAATACACTGGGTAAGAATTACAAATGTAAATCTCAATCTATCCCAAGTGTGTTACAGTGGATTTTTCCTCTAACACACATTATTGCACATCTGAAGTTGGAACTTGCTTTTAACTGATTTAATTACTCAAGTATGGAAAACATTGTCCACGATAACTTCATGTGTTGAGAATTTATGCATTCTATCACTTAAAGCCATCAGGACTTTTGCTAATTTCCTAGTTTCTTGTTAGTCACTAGAACAACATCATTCTCTGCCTAGAGACCTAACAAACAATTGAGTGGCTTTGAGTTCGAAAGCGGTGAAAGAAAACGTTATGCTGAACTCAGAAGCCTTCTGCTACTACTGATGCCCAAGGAGTCACTAGCTGACATAAGGGGCTTCCAGAAGGAACACGCAACTGAGGTATTAACCTATGTGATGACAGATGTTTCAGGTCAAACAAAACTTACTGCACCTCTGGAATTAGATCTCTCGATCATATAATGGTTATTAAAGTTGCTATAGCAAATACTGTGCACTTGTAAACAGAGGTAAAAAGATCCAAGTGTAATACTATTATCAACATAAAGGAAAACTGACCATTATGCTCATTCTTTGTTTTGGCAAGAATAACATGGATCACAGATACAGAGGTTTTATACCATTGAAACCACTATTCTCAAAAGTCTTCTGTCCTACAAAATCCAATGTATAAAGCCCTCTGCACATCCTTATTCATAGTTCACATATTCTACAATCCAGACTAAACGATCTTTATTGAATAAATTTACACTTATATCACTCATACATAACATTATCATTGCAGTCTCAGATGTTGTCAAGCATTGATCTTACAGGTATCCTAAGTTTATTTTCAACAAAATCTGACTTTGCTAACACCACTAAAGGCATTACATATTGAAATGTTATTTCCAGAAATGACACACTTGTCAAGCTAAAAGTAACACACCATGAAGTTAATTATTCTTCTTATTCCAACAAACAGAAAAAACACATTAAAAAGTGAAAAGCTACATCACTACATTCCTACAGGCTTATGGAACCATGCTTATTTTTGTCACATCAGTTCTTTTGTCTGTCAGAACACAGAAAAATGCTTAATTAGGCCTCTCAGTAGCCCAATTATTTTCTTTTTAGTCTTCCATAAACAAAAAGCTTCATATAAGCATCAGATACTTAAACATAGCAGACAAGAAATTACAGATTAATATAAATACATGATATATGCAAGTTCAAATTCTACCACCCTCCTCCTGTTATTGAATAGAAAATAAATAAGGACACAAATTATTCACAAAGGTGCTATTTATCACTTTCTACATAGGGGTCTATCAACAAAAAATATTTTAGGTGCCCACAATATTTCTGAAGTTTTTTCAATTGTCCATCATGCCCTATTCTCTATTGTCTTTTCATAGACAAACCACTGTTAGATTTTCTTATTTCTTTTTTGCCTTCATTTCTTCAACATCCGTTCGTTTTCTTTAACAAGCTCTCTTCTCTCAAATTCCACTTCTATTACTATTAAAGAAATAGCTAGGAAGATGACTTTCAGAGTGGCTGTCAGATAATGGCTTCTACCATTGAAATTTGATCTTTTAAAATATCATGTTCAAAACCTGAAATCTGATTTGTGGAGATTGTTTTCAGCTATTTTTTATTTTATTATTCTTGTGGAAAAATGGTAGTGATCACTATGTACAATCCTTCCCACAGTATAGCCAACTACCTCAAAAAACAAACCCTGCCAATTTGAGGTTCCCCTTGAAGTCTGGGAAATACACACTCCTGGCTTCTGGTTTCTGCATCCCTCAAAAGATCCCTACCCATTTTGAGTCTAAAAACGTGGCTTGAGGTAATTTTTCCCTGCAATGTCTTAGGCTTAAACTATAGCATGGATTTTATGAGAATTACTACTTGCATCTGTTTTGAGAATCCAGCACACTAATTCCATTTCTGTCAGGAACCTGCCATTTAATTTTTAGTCATTTAACAATTGGCATCACGTAAGTTCATACTTCAGTTTCCCCACATAAACAATGCAGAACATTACCTACTTTCAGATTCAAGTGTCATCTAAAGCTCAAACTATTATCATTACAATTACTTCTAAACAAGATGAATAAAAGAAAATGTTATCCTTTAAACTTCATTGTTTCATCACTTGGCAAGCTGGGTCATATAGTTAGGAACCAATATCCCAGCCTTGACTCCGGGCTTGTAGGAAGGAAACACTGACTAGTCCTAGACAGCAGAGAAAAATGTCACTCTGCTCCTTCTTCTACTGTCAGAAGTTGGATCCTAGTTGCTGCTGGTATAGGTCAGGGGAAATTCCTCTCCCTCCCACCCAAATAGCGGAAGTATAAGTGGAATTACAACTCACTGGGTGACTCAAAGGAGTAACCTGGGCTGCCAGAGGTACTGCTGGAGTGAGGCAAATTAGCCACTTCTTCAGTGATCTGCCTGAAGACACAATAAAATCTGTAAGCACCAGACCTCAGTTTTACCAGATCCATTTTATCGCTGATGCTAAGCATCTTTTTTATTTTTGTTTCTTTTTTTTTCTTTTTGAGAAGACGTTTCAAAAGGAAGGGAAATGAATTGAAGTCAGCAGTTCACAGTAACACAAAAATCAATTCCCACTGCATGATTGCATGTGTTATTCTGGCACTGCTTATTGTGCATTACAAAATTTGCAATAAAAATTGTGAGTAGGTAAATGAAAAATTGATACAGCACCTAATATATATCACAAAGTTTAGGTTCATTTTTTCAAGATTATTTTTCCGTGAATGCAGTCAGTGATATTTCTCAGCTCATCAAACTGAACATCTGCTCTTTGAAGTGTACAGACAATTGCAGGGACTGAGGAGTATTTTGCTGACAACCTTTTTGAGAATATACCTTGGACATAATGTTTAAACAACACTAAAATATGGCATACAGTGTAGAACACCACTCGATTTACACAGCATTGTACATTACACAGAGGTGTTAGATTTTAAAAGGCTAACAAAATATAAATAGATGTAACATATTTAGGATGTAAACAGAATTCCTTTACATGAACAATTTAATATATATACTTTTCTATCTATCCTGTTAGACTGAGAATTTGCTACTCAGAATAAGTGTTCAACACTTAGAGCCCAATCCTGCATCTCTTGAAGTCAAGTTAAAGTTCCTGCTATCTTCAGAGAGATAAGATCAGTTTGAAATTCAGAACTTGCACAACCGGTTACAGCTGATGAACAAATGTGACAATTTATAATTTTGTTTGCTACTTCTTCCCCTTCCACATTTTTTAGAATTGAATTTATTCATTCTTTTTCTATTTGATTACATCTAACGACTAGGATCCCCAAAATGATTTTAAGAAATGTCTCAAGCTACTTTTAAATTTGTTTCCAACAAAATCTTTATAGATCAATCTTTTTTTCCCCAAATCCTAGCACACATCAAAAGGCAGTGTCAATAAGCATCTAAGCCAGCAGTATTCACTGCTGTTGCAAACTCCAAAAGTACCACAAAGTATGTTGTAAATCAAGTATTTAGTTTTCAAGGTAAGATATACATCTAAAACTTTTATTGTTACCGTAAGAAATTTTGTTTACAATTCCTTGGAAAGAACTTTATTCCAGATTTATGCACATAAATAGAGGGAAAAAATCAGACTAAGTAGGCCTGAATTTGCAGTGTGCAATAGCTGGACTCAGATCTATTCCTAGCACAGGAGGAGAGAAAAACAAAACAAAAAAACACCTTGCTAAATGCATGCTGAAGATACCTAGAGTGAGTATACGTGATTAATTCAAGTTGCCTGAACTTTTAAACTAAGTATAATTTATTGTATAACTAATGTATACCATTGTTTAAGTATAATAATGCTTATGACAAATCATAATACACCACAAAAGCCTGGCAACAAGTGTCAATAACTTTGCTTTGTTCCAAACCGTCTCTGTAGTAGGTTTTAAAGTCGTCAGCATGGGTACCCAGCAAATGATGACTTATGTACATTGGCTGAGTCAGGGAAGAGAAACTTCTGCATACAAGGACAGTCAATGCCCTTTCTCTTTTATTGACAGAACTGTAGTTAAAATGTTTTCAATATTTTCTGATATTTCTACTTTCTAAAGCAAGAACAACAGCATTTACGACATACATTGTAGCACATTCCCCATTCTTTAGGGTGTCTGACCTCATTCACTTTTTGTCAGGGAGTATGAAAAAACTGAGACAAAACCCCAAACGTATCAATAATGTTTGTCACAGAGGACCATTTTTTTGTTCTTCCACAGTCATGGACAGTCATACACTCTAGAAAGCTCTGCTGCAGGGTTTTAATTATTACTGTTATTCTGTGCTCCTTTGGAGTAAGGTGGTGTCTTTGGGATTCTTGGACCAAGAGCAGACAGAGAAATCACAACAGAAATGTGCAGTACAGGTCATAAAGAAGTATTTGACTTGAAGTTAGCGCATTTTATGCACTAAGAAAACAGAACTTCTTCCTGGATTTTAATCTAGTTTTAATAATTTTGATTAATTTGGCATTGATGGTTTTTGAAAATGGACTTTGTTCTCTCTCATGCTATAGTTTTCTTCCATTAAAATAGTCCTTTACAGAACATGATGATTACGATAAGTTCTGTCTTTATGCCTGTATGTCTTGTTTTAGTTTTATATCTGAGGCAATTATTGTCTAAAGTTATGATAATCTAAAAGGACCTTTTCTGTTTCAGGTATCTCAACTAGTTTTATTTTATTTAGTCATTATGTTTCCCATTCCAAGAGAATGGGAGCTCCAATAAAATGGGCAGTTCCAATGCCAATTTTATACACAACTTTCTTTTTTCTCTCACTTCTGCTATAACTGAATGTGATTTTGATGAGAAATGTATTTCCACTAACATTGCCCATCAGAAAGCTTGATGCACATAATAGAATTACTTGAATTACTATCGCAGGACTTAAATTTTATATGGCTAAGCACCATTTTCATTCCAGTCTTTCAACTATTTTTGTTGAAGCAACAACAATAATCTCCCTATCTAGATTGTACTACAGGAAAGTATAAGCTCTATTTTTGCAGAATATGTAAATATACAGCTTGGACGCTTGCCAGCAAATGAAGCATACTACAGCATTAAAGCTTACTCAAGTAATTTGATAGACAGTTATGGCTGCAGTGGGTTTTCAAGCAGGATGTGAAATCTTACTTTAGTCTCAGGTTGAACAAGCGTAATATCCCCTTTGTCCTCCTGCTTCATTTCCTTCTTGGTTCTGTGTCCATTCCCTGCCCACTCCCCTCTTCCCTCCCATCTGTAATTAAAATAATTAGATATATACAAAATTTTCTGTCTGTAAGCCTTACATTGCTTTTTCTGAACATGATTTGTAGTCTATTTATACACTGGGGAGAGTGAGGAGAGTTCAGGAACCAAAGAAAGATTCTTCCAGAGGATTAGTTAGTACTTCATTGGGATACTGGACAAGATATGCCTCAGATAAGAGAGTCCTTGATGATACCGCAAGAACTTTAGGACTGTAAATATCTCCAATAGCACCAAGAATAATGTTATTGCAGACATTTAGAAAGTAATTCTGGGTTTACATGGTTCTAGTTTGTTTGCACAGCTTGTTTAGGTAAGAATCTGTAACTGACAAAGTCTATCATCACATACAAATTTTTGCAGCTATAAACAGCCCAAGGTCTCTTGTTGTAAGATTCCCTGAACACATACACAGACTTTCACTCTTCTGCTATGGCATCTATTTATTTGTAGCTTGGTTTTCTTTTATAAGATACATTGTAAACACATCTCATTGAAAACAACAAATTACTTAGTCTTTTGTCTATATTCTGTGTCACTTTTCATTAGAGAATCCCTTAATTTAAGGATAAGAGGGAACTGCTTGAAACAGCAGATTTTAGGTTATAGTATTACGTTGCTTTTGTCTGTCGCCTGTCTCATCCTAGGAACTGAACACATTCATCTTCTGTAAATCTATGGGCAAATCTGAGGCTTTCTGCTTTCAGAACAACATTGGCACGTCACAAATCCACAGAACTTCTACACTGATACACAAGAGTCAATAAAGTGCTCAACAGCAGCTGCAATTTACTGAAAATCCTTTATGTTTTTAGCCCTGTAGGCAAGCCTTTGTGGAAGGGTGGACTCCATGTGATTTCCTGATAAACAACAATCTACATCAATGTCTTTGTACTACAGTTGAAATATTTTCTTTTTACTATAGATGATGCCCTGTGGTTCTCATTATTCTCTTGGCTCTCTTGCCTTTTGTAAGTGGGACAGCAACGGTAATGTGGAAAGTTTCCATTAACTAAATCCAAATGGTTAACCAAGGCTAGAACCAGGGCTTTTTTACCTTTAAAAAACAGCCTACTAAAAATTTATTTATTCCCCAAATACGGCTTTATCCAAGTTTTTCCACTGTGAGCTCCATGATGGGATATATGATAAGGCAGTATTTCAGAGAGGTGGAGCTCAGTGATACAGATCTTTGAGGATATGCATTTTACACTGATTATGCAAGTTGGGGAACATTTTTATCAACAATATTGGTTTTATAAAAAAAATATTCTGTGAATGAAAAATGATTTTGTAAAAATCAAAAGAACAAGGAAAAAATCATTTGAGGAAGAAAAATTGGTCAATTTAAAATTATATAAATACAGAAAAAATCAAGTTTCATATTTAATTTTTTTAAAATTTATCACTCATAGGGATTGTTTTTATAAATTATTTTAATACTCATACTAAGACAAATACAGAAGGAAGAAAGAAACCCTCAGGTCGCACACCTTCTGGTGCAAGTAATCTCAGTTTTTTTTATAATCAAACCCTTTTTTCACGTAGGAACTTTAAAAGAACTTTCCAAACCGAAATTGTTT
The DNA here is from genome assembly GCF_000690535.1 of Cariama cristata. Classification (NCBI taxonomy): domain Eukaryota; kingdom Metazoa; phylum Chordata; class Aves; order Cariamiformes; family Cariamidae; genus Cariama; species Cariama cristata. The sequence continues at coordinate 87,957 of NW_009610029.1, forward strand.
CATGTTCTTTCTTTGCTTTTTACCTGAAAGTTGGCCTTGAAAACTAGCACTAGGTATCAGCATTTTCATTTTGGTGCAAAGGTCTGCCTCTAGAAATTCTGTGATGACAGCATGCAGCTGGGAAAGACATCCTTTCATACGAAAATGTAAACCAAGAGTACAATTTTCCAGAGGGAAGAATATATCTGAAACCAAAGAAATGTACTCATTGATGCTCAGTATGAACGATATTCTCAAAATCAAGATTAAAATAATATGGCTTTTACATAAGTGACTGTATGAGAGAAGAATAAGAAACTTCTGACTGAAGCAAGCTTGAGAAAGAGGAGGACAGAGGCAAATACGTCTGTCTTGGCCTTCCAACAAGATAACGGATTCTTGCTCTGCACAGGTGCTTGAGGTGCAAAATCCTAGTCCCACAAAAGTCTGAGGGAAGAACTCTCACTGACCTCAGTGGAATTAAGATTTAAGCCAGGGATTTCCTACTCTGTGGTGTCTTAAATGCGTTAATGTATTGGGACAGAAAACTGTTCCTCAGAAAAGCTAGGATAAATGAATCAATTGAAAACCGTATCCAGAGAATGGTCCTATCTTCCATTATATCTCCAGAGGTGCTGAATAAAAAACAGAGGAAAAAAATTACAAGACAGAGGGGAATTGCCTCTCAATATTCAACTACGTTGTTTCTTAAAAATTTCCAAAACTTTAAACTATGAGGAAGAGAGTAAGAAGGTAGCTAAATTGCACTTTTATAGGCTGAATCAACCCAAATCAAAATGCTTTGTTGAATTTAAGACTTTTTGTGTGTGTGCACCAGTGTGACATTAATCTGCCACTAGCTCAGATGCCTACAGGCTTGATCTTCACTTTAGGGCATGCTAACAAATTATGGCTTTCTTCCAAAGTACTGGTAGGCTGCAACAGGTATACTTTGGTGAAATATCTTTGCATTTGTGGTAAAACAGGCAAGTGAACCAACATGAACCAACAACAGCACAACACAAATAAAGCGGTTTGCTGCTCAGTGTCAAATGGAACAAAGCATTTAATTTCCGAAAAAAAGGATACAAATATTTTCCAACGTTTTTCATAGGGGAAAGAAAACATTAATTAAAAGCTCAGGTAAAACATTTCAGTGTTACAGCACCAAGGTTTCTTGGATTTTCTGTTTCACTGAAGATATGGTTCTTTGGATTCTTTGACCAATGGAGGAGTGGAAAAACTTATAGCAGTATTTCCAGTGAAGTGAAAATATTAAATTGTTTCTTCACAATAAACATTTTAGCCATATTATGATATTCTTCAAGATTTACTTTTTATCCCAGTGAAATATGAGCGGATCACACTGAGAAACTTGATTTTTTTCTTGTCAGGTAATCCTGGTCAGAAGGGAGGCACAATGCTAACCTAAACACTAATGAAGAAGTTGATGTGATGCTCCTCTGAAGAGGATTGTCCATATCCAATTGGCTTAAATTGCTTTTAAGCAAGCAGCTTTAGTTATTTAGTGTTCATATTTGTTGAAGAGATCTCCTTCTAATCTGAATATGACAGTAATCTTTGATGTCTTTCTTATCTCCTTTGTGGTAGAAACAACACTGATGGAAGCTATTGCAAAAATACTGGCCTATGTCCTATTGAGCTATCTAAATCCAAAGTACTAACCTTGAAATATATTTAATTGATTATCCCACAATTGAAAAGATTTTCAGATTATATATAATGTAAAGTATACACAATCTTTATAATTGTATAAATATAATATATAGATTGACATCTGCACATATCTGAGTGTGCATACAGCTGTAAGTATTAAAAGCAAAAGTCCCCGAGGGTTCCCTTTCCCAGCTACCATTGAGACTACATGGATCTTAGACAAACAAAAGGTGCCTAGTACTGTAGTTGAGGAAGCAGAGTAAATTACTGTAGATACACTGTGATAGAAAGGGCATTTAGCCATTGTACTTCAGATGAATAACACAGGTAAATATAATTTAAATGAGATCATTATTAAAATATGGCTTACAGCACCAGTATCCATTTTTAACATTATACATATTCTAAAATACACAAATGCAGAATTAACTTTCAAGAGAACATTACCAAAAAAAGTCTTACAGAACCCTTTGCAATGCTCGCAATTTTTTTTGTCTATATAAAATAGAATCAAAATGCATTTTCTGTTGCTTTATCTAAGCTTAGTTTTATCCATTAGCATTGATGTAAGTCATTAAAAATGTATATAATGAATACATTAATAATGACACAATATTTCATCTTTTTATTGCAACAGACACATTTGTCCTTTTTATTTAATTTCTAAAGAATAGTACTCCAATATAGAAAGATTAATAAATATGTAGAATGATGTCACATATATGAAATCTATATTTTTTACTATTTAATCACATAGCATAAAGTAAGCTAGTATATGGATGTACTTGTATTGTATTATACAGGTATTACCAGGGTAGCTAAAAAGATTTAGAAGAATCACAGTACTGCTAATTTGGACATAACCATTAAACACTATGGCTTTATTACTATGGTTTAAAAGCCAGACAATAACCAGGATTCATCTTATTGATTAGGAAGAAAGAGTATTTTCTCTGCTTTTTTATTAACACAATGGTGTTTGGTCAAACAGTACTTGCTTTTGAAGTAAAATACATCAAATCACTCTATATATAGAGTGAGATAATATCTGGCAGTCAGTAACAGAGAACATAGGAGAGAGAGTGTAACACAATGGAGAGAAAGGACATAGATCAGGGCAAGGAGAAAATAAAAGTAGGAGAACAAGGTGGGGGAAGAGCAAGAGAGAAAACACCAGCATAAAATTTATAATTTGAGGACTACTTCCACAAGCCAGAGAACTGGAAATATACTTTCATATTTAAAAGGTCAGATTAGTCTTGTCATCATTCTAAAAACTCAGGAAGCATAATAAAAAAACCTAAGTGGCTAGAGATCCATCTTGCACATTACCTCTACTCTTTGCCATGCTCCAAAAAGATTTTTTTAAACACGGTAAGAAGCAGCTCACTCTGTTTGTGGCAGGCAAAGCTTTTTTTTCTTCCTGCATAGCACAGAAAAGCAGCAGCCTGTTTTACAAACATGTCATTTGTGAGAGGTAGAGTTGAACTGCATAGTAAGCCCATCAAGATCACTGGAATGCTAATTAAAACCTGAACACCAAACATGCATTCCTTACAGCACTGTAGAAACTGATCCAACTGCTGACAGAAAACATTCTTCCTGAAATATATTTCATGTCTCATGCTGGAATTATGTCAGAAAATGCTTCAACTCTTCATCCAGAATATAATCTGACCCTTCACCAATGTGCTAAACAAATCACACCACCCATCAGGTTAGAGGGCATGTAATTACAGGCGTATGGGGTAATCTATTCAGTCTGAATATGCAGCAGCTAGAAACTCTCTTTTGTGGCTATTTTTAAAAAGTAAAACAAGGCTTGAATATGCCTGAAGCTATATGCAGACTTCACTGGTCTTTTGCAGGGAGGGCAACTGTGCTGCCAGTGTTACTGTGTTTATTATAAAAGACTAAGCAGCATAGTTTGAATTGAACAAGTGAAATGAATATTGCAGACAGCTATGGAGGTTTTGTTTTGTTCTGGTTTTATGACACATGGATATTACTAGCCAAATATTTTTGTACACACATTCCTCCAGTCAATATGTCCGCAAAGAGTGACGTATCCTATGGCCATCACTAGCAGATCTGCCAGGACACTTGGGCATGACCTAATTTATCCAGCATCTTTGTAAGGATTGTCCTAGGAACATCACAGGTCTTCACAGCATGAAACTTTTTTGTCCTTCCCCCCCTTTTTTTAACTGAAGACAGGAATGGGGAGAATCATAAAGCAATATTACGTAGAATAAACATTTAGGAACTTGAGTTTTTGCAGAATAGCATAAATAAGTTATTTAGAAGAGAGTAAAAGAAGGGGAGGAAAGGACAGAGAATAGATAAAAAGATGGAGATGATCCAATAACAGAAATATTTTCAGGACTTCCAGAATGTTTAATAAGAATGTGTTGCAATTTACATTGAGATGTGGAAAATTCAATACGGTTTACACCTCCCAGAATTCTGGAGCTGCCAGCTCAGAAGGAACGGAGCACATAAATAATGTATTTCCTGTTATTCTTGGTCTGCAGTTGATCTCCTACTGAGCACTGAGAAAGAGTTTTAGATCCCTAGGAGACAGCTGGTGCTGTCTAGCACGTTTGACTGATTTTGTGAGCAGAGAATGAAAGGCATAAAACGCAAAATGAGAATCTAAAACTAAAGATGTATTTCCTCCTATAAGAAAACTTGGAAGGTTATAAAGCTGTGCAAGAAGACACAATTAAGAATAATCTATTCTAAAGAATCGTATTATTTGAAACTGAAAAGTCCCAGGTAGATTGGATGGAAATCCAACCATGTAGTTTTCTCTTCAGATAAAGAGGCTCACGTTCTTGGTAATATATAGTACTTTGCATTTCTATATAAATGCCAGAAAGTTAATGACTGTAAAAGATTTAGATCACTTGAGACTGTGGACCTCAAACGTGGTGCCATTTAGGATTCAGCTGCAGTTTTGGAGGGCTGAAGTTCAACTGTTCTTCAACACAATCTGCAGGGAATAAAGGTTTTCAAGCATTAGGTAGGTTCTCTGCAGCATGTACTAAACTCAGGGGTTCATCTGCTCATTTCAAAGAGCCAGTCAGAATGGAATTAGCAAACCTCATTTCTCTTCTCCAGCAAACAGGCCAACTGGAAGAGAAAACACTCCTCCAGCTGCTTTCTCATCCCTCTACAGACCACTTATTCCCCTTGTAGGAGAATTCTTCTCTCTAAGCAAAATAAACATCTTAAGCCAGAGGTATACAGTAGAAGGGCATACATCTAATTTTTCCTAATTACAAAGGCCACCAACTGACAGTCATGATAGTGTCCAAACGCAAACAACTGGGCTGAATATGTGCCTTTTCTCACAGGCTTCCTTATTTTGACCCGATAAAATGGCTAGAGATTAATGCTGAATTATGAGTCTATCAATTATAAGTCATAAAATATAAAAGCCAACATGCACACAGATGAACTTCCTGTAAGGATGCTTAGAAATGAAGCTCCTTTCTCAAAATAATTCCCTTTCTGACCTCCTCATGAGTCCTCCAAGACACCAGGGGAGAAACTTTTTTATCCATAACCATAGATGTGGAGTACAGACCAAGTCTCTTGGTCCTGACTCTCCTTCTGCAAGGGCAGCAGCATGCTTTGCAAATCATCTGCCACATTTGAGAAAGGGTTGTTGTGCCAAGAAACTGAACAGTATTTCATGTTTCAGAAAAACTTTGGAGGGGTGGGTGTGTGGGTGTCCCTTTACCCTTCCTTTTCTCAGCCTGTTAAGCAGCCTAGCATAACCTGAGACAACGATGATAATGGTCAAGATTCTTGGGTCTGATAAGTAGACCCCTTTCAGGTATGAGGCTTCAACAATAATTTATTTTACAGTGACTCAGTAAGATGATAAAGAAATTCACTCATTGCATCCCCTTAAATAACAGGTTTCAAAGATAAACCCATTGCAATTATGCCACTAACAACAGAAGTTCCAGCAAACTCATACAACTTCTATGTAACAGCTGATTTGGCAGAAACCCCTCAAAATATGTCCCAGTTTGAAAAGTAATTTCAAGAACCCAAGTAAATCAGACAGAAAACCGCTGCCTCTATTCAGCCCTGAATAGACCTGAAATGTATAAATTGTGGTTCATGAAAGAAATACAGGGAGGAGAATTTCATTGCACCACAGATGATGAATCCTGGGCAGATAACCTTCAAAAGATGCACACATTGCTATCACGGTGAGAAAATCCTATGGAAAGCTATTTCACGCTCCTTGTAGGCCACCGTAATCAGTCAGAAAATGAATTATCATAGCTCAGACAACGTACTATCAAACAAGGCCTTAATCCAGTAAAGCACTTAATATTGTGCTTAATTTTAAGCACCTGAGCTGTTCCATTAAGTTACAGATATGTGCAAATCAAACTTGGCTTAGCACTAAAAATAACTGAAATAATTTCTAGTAAGTTATCTATTTAGTGCATTCAGTATTTTGTTCTATTCACAGGTTGCCCACGACAATACTCTTATTTTTCAAACTATCCTAAATTATTTAGCATTATACCTGCACATTTCTGTTACTAGTGCTTGGGTTGAGCCCCATTCACAGTTCACGAAGTTCAGACTTGTTATGAAAATGTTGATCCATCATGTATTACTTACAAATCATTCTTTTCAATGACAAGCAGAGTATAGATTTTAGAATAAAAATTTGTTTCTGTTTTGCATATACTAACAAGTTGAAAATTATCTAATATGTATATGACATTCTCTGCAAAAAAATAAATTCCCTTAGTCATTATACATATTTATGAAAAGTGGCATAAATGCAGTCAAAGCGTAATACTTTTCTTTTATCTGGGTAGCTAGTCAGATGTATTTTTTTTTCAAATAGCATTCACAATGCTGCACATATGCTATTGGTTAATGCACTGAAAATGAAACAGATGTCAGAGACAAATTATGAAAAGGAATGCTCTTTAATCAGAAAGACAGTCCCAAAACAACAGAACAACAAAGAAATATTGACAACTGAGCACGAAATAAAACTTAGAAACTAGAGAACAAACTTTATATTTTCAATATAGCTAGATAAAATGACAGAAGTTTCAAATATAGATAGGAGGAAAAATAAGATTAGACAGTCCCGGATTGGCTTGAGAATCATTGAGCTTTAACCAGTAACCTGTAAAATCAGCAGAAGACAAATAACTTTGAGATAAAATAGTGTTTTAGTACAGAGAGGTCAACCTTCCTCTATATAGAGTTAGGTTAGCCCGTTTTGATTCAGTCTGAGGTGATTCAAGTCTTCTGAACAATTTAATTCTGCTGCTTCAAGGGGCAGGGCCTTGACCAAGGGAAAGGTAAAATGAGAGCAGAAGTGACAGAGGGAAAGGGATGACAAGCCCAGAAAAGCAGGACTGCGGCAGAGCAGGAAGGGAAGAGTGTTCCTGGCACTGATGCAGCTGGACAAGAATATCACTTATCACTAATACAGATGATTCAGTATTTCATTGCTACATAAAATTCTGGCAGGACACCTACCAGGAGTTAATTACACCTGCAAAATTATACTATCAAATTGTCACCATTTGCATTCATAGTCACTATTATCTGTGGACCTGTTACTTCTAATAACACAATTTCATATTTAGATATATATATTTAGTGTATGTACTAAAATGGTGAATAATACCAACATATATTTTTTCCTATTTATTTTCTATTACTTCATAATCCACTTCCAAAACTGGCATTTTAAAGGATCCACAACTAAATGAGGTTCCAGATGGCTGTTCCCTTCTAAATGGAGGTTCAGAGCTTACATACATTGTGAATTAACTAAAACATCGACCTACATTACCTTATCAGAAAAAATATACCAAAAAAGATGTCTTGAATATACATGGAAAGCTAAATCAGTTACAGCTGTTGTAATCAATTTCCATTTGCAGTGGGATTCCAAAGCATTATTTAAGCGACTACAGCACACATTGATTTCAAGGATGGGAACTAAGGGTCTCTTTCAGCAGAGTACTCAGGGAAGTATTTCTCTTCATGCTTGCCAAGTTTGTTAAATGTGGACCTACATGTAAGCTCTAATAGCATTATCATTCCTGACACTCCCATAGAAGGCAGTAAGAAAAAAAAAGCTTTGGGATTAATCAAAATCATATCAAACTGAACATAACCATTCCCTTACAGGTTTGCTTTGTATATACTTGATCTAACTGAAAAGACTTTTGGACACAAAAAAGCCCCCTCATCTTTTCACAAATTTTGTATTAATTTCTTTCCTCAAGTGAATCAACATTAAAGCCTTTTAGAACTACAAATATTAGAAAATAGGTATATTTCTAAAAAATAAGTGAGGTGAAGAGATGAATTTCCATTGTCTCCTCCAGGAAAGTTTCACAAGAGACTGTATTAAACTCTAAAGTTGTCAAAAATCTCTCTTTTTTCCTTTTTCTTTTTTTTTTTTTCTCCAAGGGACAGCAGCACATTGCTGCATCCGCACTCTTGTGTTACTGCTTCAGAAATTAATTAAAGACATATTCGCATGCTAAGATAAGGTTTGTTTCTCCCTTCTCTGACATGAACCTGCAGTCCCTTTCACTTTTAACGAGTAAATGATGAAATAATTTTTCATTGCCAGCAATACTGACGCTTCACTCCTTTAGCTTATTACATCTCAGCACTGCTGCTGCAGATGGAGTGACCAACAATGTTCACCATCTATTTTAGCAACAAACTATCCACTCCACTTTTATACTACTTGCCTGTCAGAATTTTTTCCTTTGTGTAATTCAGCACCCTTGGCATGCTCCACAGAGACTCAGAAAAGGGAATCTGTACCTGAATACTCTGAAGATTGCTAGATTTTTAAGCATTCATCCTTAAAATGCATTGGGTGAGCCTTCATGATCCATCATTTTGGCAACCCAGGTCAAATGGAGACATTTAGTTGCTTTGTCCAAAACCAGAATGCTTTGGCAGCCCACTCTAGACAACGAATAATCAAGGAATTAGCATTATATCGCCCACAAATAAGATTTTATTTATTGTACTACTTGCTGTACCCTTAATAAACCTTATCTAAAGAATCCATACGGAAGAAGGATTTATAGGAGAAAAGAAAAATCTCAATTTACAGCAAAACAAACCAGAATGCTGATCACCTAATAATTTTAAATACATTTTACTGCAAACAAGTGTTTATATCTGACAGTAATGCACGTGCACTGGTACTGAACATGAGAAATGACAACTTTCAAGTGTTGACACAAAAAGCCCCCTCACCCCAAGTCCAGACCATTATCCATTTAAACTGAATCTCTGCAGCTGACAACAGAGAGCACTTACCAGAGTCTGTAGCAGAGTACCTAGGCTAACTTTTGCTATTTTCTTCAGAAGGACAAGAACTATATGCAACAGGAGCAGCCTTTCCAGTCTAGGTCAAAATCAAATTCAGGAAAATCATGGGTAGAGCAATCTCTCTTGCCCTTTCTTCATCATTTTGTGAATAACTATTAAAGATATACTACCAGTACCTACAATATTGTTGCTATTCAAGGATAAAGTGACAACACTTCAAGGGAAGAGATAGAAGTGCTAAGAGACATCAGAGTCTGGATTCTCACCCCAATAGTTAGATCCGGGTCTTGTCAATATTACACTGCTGTTGGTTGCTCTCATCCATTTTTGCTTGGCCAGACACAAAAATCTCCTTCCTACAAAACCTCAGGCATTTTCCTGAATGTCTGCTGCGGGCAGCTTTTCTGAGGAGATACACAAATGGCCATGGTACAAAACATAACCAAAGGCTAGTTGATAATAAGAATTAATATAGCCACATTGCTAATTAGTATCTGCAAGTCTGGTCTCACTTCTAATCTGACTTTTGGCTTAAATATATTTAAACCTTAGATACATTCCTGACAGAATGATTTAAATTTGGAGACTGACCATTGCAAAGACTTCATCTCTTCTCATGAACTTTAATCTGCTATGACAAAGTTGAGCACATTTGCTGGCAGAATGTTTTCTGTGAAGGATCCTTTAGATGAACAAACAGATGAGGTTTTACTGGGATGACTTGATTATAGAAAGGTGCGGAGAAATTTCTTGACTAGGATTTTAAAACATACTGAGTATTGATTGTGTCTAACCTCCTATTATTTTACCTATGTATAATGGAAGCAGAGCTGGGCCAGTAATGAGCTGTCTTGAAAAAATTACACTCAAAGTGATCAAGTCTTTAAAGAGAAAATAAAGTCAGCATTAAAATTCCCAGTCGAAAAGTCAGATAAGTGGAGCACCTACAATCACGACAAGAGGCCTACAGACTGCTAAGCAACTGTTGAAACATGAAAGAGAAATCTAAAGATTCAGAAGGGAGCCTGTGAGACCTCCTTTACCACTGATTTTTGCTGCTGAGACAATGGGATCAGAGTGGCAGCTTCAGAAACACTGTTATACCCAGCAATCATGGATACCCAAGAAAAAGAAAACGGATAACCAAGAAACCATTTGCTGAACTCAACTCTGAATTTGTCTAGGAACATGAAGAGGCAGAGAAATCTCCAGAGCTCAGAACAGCCAGCCAAAGGAATGAGCTTGAAGGGCAGGTGAGGAGGGGTTTGAAAGAATTTTAGGATTTTACCTGTCCTTACACTGTTAAGACCTAAGAGAGATACTTGCCCCAGTGTTTTCATGCTGAATTGCCTTGCAGAAACAGAAGAGAAATGAAAAAGACATGAATAAGCAGAACAACTGTTCAGCTAGTTACTGACTGATGTCTTGTCTCTTTTCCTTTCTACAGTTTCAGTTTTTTCTTAACAGTTGAATGAAATCTAGCCACAAATTCTAGAAACCATTCACATGGCACCAAGAGGCCACACTTGAGTATATTGCTACGCTGACCGTAAGATATGAGATTAATAATTTGCGAAAAGTGTTGTTTTCCAAGTTTTGAAAACCAGACAAAAAACACTCTTGATCCATTGGATCATGTTTTTTTAAAAAAGAAAAAAACAAACAAACGAAACACTACACTAGGGAAATTACAAACAAAATTAAAATACAATATAAAACCCACATAAGTACTCTATCAGTAAAAGGAATAATAAATTTTAACGTGATTACTAGCTGCTTCTGATTAATAAAATGCCCCCAAAAACGAAGGGAAAATAAACTTCTGCAATTATACTGGAAATTTTTGGAGCATGCTGACAAAAACTAGTGCAAGCAATGGAAAGGACCCAGTATTGCCATGTAGACTCACCAGTTTAGAAATAAAGAAACGCTTTCCATTGGAACATTCGTATTTGTTATAACAACACATTTCATCTGAAACTTTACTGTCAAGGTCTTGGTTTTTTGGTTTTAACTAAAACTCAAATTATTGCACAAGAATTCACAACCTGCCTGGATGACTTTATGAAAACTCAGCTGTACAGGGAAATTAGAGCAAGGCAGAAGTGCAACTGTTCAAAAACAGTGGGGAGAGAAATAAAAAAAAGATGTGCTTATTTCTTATTCAGCATTCTCAGCATTAAATTCCCTCATAAAAAAGTTCCCTGTCTACAAATGCAAAAGGAACACAAGGTAACGTACAGTGTGGAGAAAGTACCCTTAGAAGAGTATGTTGAATCACTGTCTATAATTTATAGCCTCCACTGAATCAAGCACAAAAGAAGGTTATCTGAGCAATTTGAGAATTAATTCCGGAAGATTAAACAAAGTTGTTTCTGTACAAAACTGTAAGCAAAATTTTGAATGGATCTACATTCCTGTGTCATTGCTTCCCAGGGATCCTCGGGCTACTTTGTAAGCTAGGTTGAACTACTCCATTCTTTTGTCACAAAAAAAAAAAAAAAAAAAAAAAAAAATATGGAAAAAAGAAAAAAGTAAGTGTAGTTTGATATTTTCCCTTGCTGTCAAGTTCTGATAACAGTTGTCATAGCTAGTGTATTTAGCAATCCAGATATTTAAATAGTATATTTCAAGACATTAAAAGTTATTATTTTTCTTGTTAAACTTGGGGAGAGTTCTTTTGGTTTTTTTGAATTCTAGGTTTTATTTTCCTTTATGGTTTAGCTTTTTTTTTTTTTTTAAATGAGGGATTTCCTTTTTTTTCTATGAAAAATAAAATTATCAAAATAATTAGCTGATTCTACAAGCCAGTTACTGAAAAGTAAAGATGCTAAGATGTATAATGAAATAATGAAATTCAATAGTAAAACTGCTACTCAAAGTTTCTTATGTGAAAGGAGTAAATATAGTTTTCTCACATGAATAAGATTTTTAAGTTATATTATTTTTGATCCCTTTCTTTTCTATGAAAAATAAAATTATCAAAATAATTAGCTGATTCTACAAGCCAGTTACTGAAAAGTAAAGATGCTAAGATGTATAATGAAATAATGAAATTCAATAGTAAAACTGCTACTCAAAGTTTCTTATGTGAAAGGAGTAAATATAGTTTTCTCACATGAATAAGATTTTTAAGTTATATTATTTTTGATCTCTGATTTATCCTTCTGGAAAGTTTTCATAATTCCATTGAAAATTATCTCCTTTGATAAAATGCTTCAAAAGCTTATAGCAACATTTGCATGTTCTATTTAATTCTCTGATTTCGTCACAGCAATTTCTGTTGCAGTAAATTACATTTCTACTGAACCACATAGGCTTAATCTTTAAAATCTTTAAGCTTTTTCAATGATCTTTTACATAGAATGACATACTTGAGAAAATTTTAGAACAGAGTGCCACAAGAAATTTCATTCCACATGAAGAAACAGTAAGTCAATGTGGATTTGTTTGTGCTTTGGTCCTGAACAGCATTTATGTAAGTATTTGATATTATGTTGGAAAACCAAAGTGAGACTGAAAGCCCTACTGCTAGGGAAATTGCCATTAAATCTTCCATTTTCTTCACCAAGAAAGTCTTATTAAACAAAAATACATGGCATGTAAGGCAGGTATCTTTATTTCTCCTCTTGTTTGAATATGACTATCCAAAGCTAAAAACCCACTCCCATTGTGCACTGAACATAAATGCTTATCAAGAAGTCTGGAATACAAAACATAGCTAGTGATAGAAAAGATGTCCACAGAATCTCAAATACTACTGTGCATGACCAACTAAAATGCACTGAGACAGTCTAAGGATCTGGATTATGAAACCAAACATTTTGCTGGTTGTTGCACAAGGAACAATAAATTTTTACAGATTAATCCAGAAGCTTGACAAACATAGACTTTTTAAGTAACATTCACACTGTGGTGGTCTCCTAAGGATCCTACTTGCAGTTTCATCACAAGGGAACATCAGAGGTAGTGTGACAACATACTAGAGCAGACCTATATTTTGGGAAACAGTCTACCATGAAATCCAGTTGCTAACATTTATTTTTATGCTGCTCTAAGTTATATGAAAGAGCATTTTTCCTATGTCAATGTGTAGCATAAGAACTGGGAAGAATATACTTAGCTTTGAATCACATTTCCTCGCCCCTTTGTTGCACCAAGCACAAGCAAGCTGTTCATTTGAACCCAAAGCCCTTTGGACAGCCTCAGCTCAACAAGCAGATATGATCTATGGCTACTCTCACTCCTCCTCATCTGTTCCTATGGCATTGTGCCTGCTGACAAGGTGATTGGACAATTCTGTTATGAAAGTTTGCACCAAAGATCAAAAGCTTCCCTGTAGCACAGTGCTGCCTCTGCCATCTGTTTCGCATGATGTTTGACAGGTCCAGGGGAGAATGGATGTGAAGGTAATACCATGTCATGCTTTTACCTATTTTTCCTCACTAGCTGACATTTTGTCCCACCTTTCTTCCACCTGCTACTTGGAAAAACATGAAGACAAAACAAACTTCAAAACAGAAAAGAAAGAAAAATCAGCCTCCTTCAGGTTAGACTTCAGTCTGTAACTGGAGAAACTCATAGTCATCGCTAAACAGAGACTAATAGATATCATCATACATGTAACAACTGCAAGCACCCTTTATGAAGCAATAAAAACCAAACAAACAAAAATCTTACGAGTTCCCAACAATATACAATGAGTTGTACGCTGGTACCCTGTTGTTAACATATACTAAACAATGTTAAACAGTTGTGCAAAAAAAAAAAAATCATTTAGAACAGAAAGCAATACAAAATCTTTCTGAAAGAAAACTATTGGGGAAAAAGCAGAAAAGATTCAGCAGCAACTTCTTATAATCAGATTTTCTGGGAGACAGGGTTGCAACAGTCTTTAAAAGGAGCAAATACATGGCAGCAGATTAGATTAAATGAGAATTTACTGAGAATATGTCATTCAACTCTAACTTCGGGCATGTCAGCAGTTGTAAAACATTTACTTCTTATCCCTCACTGTAGAAACGTAGGGGCAAAGAAGAAGATGCTGCCTTTCATTAAAAGAAGGAAACCAGGTTGTCTAAATTGCAACAAGTTTTGCAATATTCTAGTTTCTGTTTCTTACTGGGTATGACAGATCCACAGATTTCTTTCCCTGTGTCACAGCTCTTTTAAGATAGTGTTCCTGCTATATTAAAGACAAAATAAGTATGAGTATCTGAATAATATCTCATTTGCCTTTATATAAGAACATTACAAAGACATCCAATGCAATTTTGAAGGCCTTCAATAACAACTGCTATTTCTGAGTATACTCTAAACCACAACTGCAATGAAAATTTCCTATTTATCATTCTGACCCTCTCAGATTCCCAAATGTTCTCACTGTAGGGACTGAAACGAAGACACAAATATTTTTCTCACCACAGGCAGTCACATCTTTCCAGCAACCTGTGTGGGAGAGTTCTTACATATCTTATAAGGATATGCCTGCAAATCAAAGTATAAAGGCATTTCTTGGGTTCAGATGAACTGTTATTGCAATGCAGCAGCTCCCAGCAATGTTCAAGAGAACAGCTATTTGATGAAGCTAATACAGCTAGTCCTCCAAAGAACAGCGTAATTTTTAAATTATTTACACATGTTAATTTTTTCCTCCCCATGCTGTTATGTATTTGAATTGTTTTGCTCTCATTTACAGCAGTACACATTGTGGTTGAGATTTTCAAAGCCATGAATCCCTTAGGTGACTTTGAAGATCTAAACCTAATCTTTTAGTTTGTGCTCATTTATAGTGGATTTGCAAAGGAAGATGGTCTTTCATTCCAGCAGGCAACTTATGCAAATTAGTTTTAATTATCAGATGCCCATCCTTCAGTATCGTCATTAATTAGTAGAATAGATGCTCCGAAAAATGTCTTTAGTTGGTAATAATAATGGGGAAAAAAAAAAAAACAGGTTTTCTTTTCTATAAGAAGTTGCAGAAATTATATAATCAATATATTTACTGCAAAATATTTCTGGTGGTACAATGGCTTATTTTATATTAATATGATAATGAACATAAACAAGAGGTTTGATTAGCATTTTTGCATGAAAAAGCTGCAGCACATTTCATATTAAACCAATGCCACAAAATGTTTGGCCACATCTATTGAGAAATGCAAAGAGTGACCCATGCTGTGAAAAGAGTTGTTATATGTTGTTTCTGACCATTACACCATCAAAATCATAATGCTTCTTTAAAGGAAGGATCTCATTCTTGATTTTTCAAGCAGGTCCAGGAATGAATGAATGAATGATAAACCAGCTTGCAGTAAAAGTACAGCTGCTCAACACCACCTGAAAAGATCTCCTTAGTTTGGGATTGTTGTGGGCAAAAATTTGATTTCAGAATCAAATCTGTCAACATCTCTGAGTTATTCTCCAAAAAACACTATTGGAAACCTCTGTTCAACCCCCTAACTCCCATTTCCAAAACAATATTTTACAGTCTCCTCCAAACACCTTATTCAATTCTTCTATTAATTACCAACTTAAATGAATAGTTCTCTCCTATACGTCAACACTGTATCAGGTACCATACTATATAAAAAATTACTAAATCAGGTCTCCTATATTGCTATCATACAAAAAATTATCAATTACCCTATTATTGCTCTTCTAAAGGAATCATTAAAAAGGAACATAATCTACATTAAGATCAAATGTGGTTTGGTTTTTTTATTCTCTCTTTTACTTTAGGTTTAGCCATCATGTTCATCAAAATATAACTTTTTGTAGTACTGCAGTCATACTAAAGATATGGATCATTCTCATTCAACTCTATTTTGTTTTCATACTGGGTTCATGTTTCTTTTTTCCAGTCATTACTGGCATTGACAGATCGATTAAAAATTATGTCTTGCAGATAACATGCCATTATTTTGCAGCAGAGATTACCCAGGCCTCTGTATTTCAGTACAGAATAAAAGTTAAAATCTGATCCCACTGTGGACAGAAAAAGTTCTGTTATCATTCCCATGTCATCCTTAGTACTAGCCTCAAATACATGATCAGCATCCCCATCAAAAACTGACTGAAGTATTTACGTAAAATTTGGAAAACACCTAAATTCTCCTTAATCTCTAACCCAGCTCTAACCCAGTATATCTCTTCCATCTTTTTTACTGAGTAACCTTTTGGTGTTTTCCCCAAATACTTTCTCTTGCTTCTTGACATTTGCTAAATAACAGAATTGGCTATTAATCACATAGCTCACAATTGCCACAACACAAAGAACAGAGCTGCAATGAATGATTTAAATAGGTAAAAAGCTTAATCTTGTAACCTTAATTGCCATAAAATAGATTTGTTGATTCCAGCAAGGAAAGGTGTATTTCTGCTTTGTCACACAGTGTTCATTCACATTAAGTATAGAAGAAAGGGAAACCTCCTTATGGGCTGCAGCTGATGCAAGTTTCAGGTGTCAGATTAGCAACCTCTCTGCGCTTATGCAGTATTAACTGATATCCATCAGTTGTTACCTGCTAGCTGGGATCTGAAGGATAACTCATTCCTTAAAAAAGGCAAGCTGCAAAGCAGTCTGGAGGAGTGCACATACAGTGCCATATCCCCCCACTGCCTTACTCCTCCTCTGTCAGCCTAGAGAGACCACAGGCCCTTCATCCTTTCTAAACAATTACTTCTTCTATATCTACTCCAGTCTACAGCATGTCTTGGAGACAATTGTTTCTACTACTGACACGCACCATTTAAGCTTGTTCCAGTTAGTGACCCTCTCTATCCTTCCTCCTTTTTCCGAAGCTTCAAATCTTGACACTTCAGCTCTGAAATGTTCTCATTTCATACTTGTCAGGAGCCAAGATTTTCCTGTAGTTGATTTTCATTGATAATCCAGAGTATGCATGATATTTTAAGTGTGAAGTTTCATCTCGAATACCCCAAAGTCAGAAGCTACCCCAGAATAAAGGAGTAGTATGAAAGTGAAAAGGATAAACTTTCAATAGTTCAACAGATAAAAGGAAAAAAGAAGATTGGGAAAAAAATTACTTCATAAATAAATGTTGACACTAATGACCATGGAAAATATTAACTTAATCAGACAGTGTTAAGCCTTTTGGACTCTGCATTTGCATACTGTAAATCTAATCTTGACTCCAACCCCAAGAAAATACAAAACAGTTAAAGAAATAGGCCAAGTTGATGATATAGTTTTACTTGCTTATATCCACTATAAGGGTACACAATCTTGGAAAGTAGGAATTCCTACCATTTCCACACAGGGTTTCAACATTTATGAAAATGCAAGGGAACAGCTCTTTTGATAGAGTCTTATCAGGTGAATACCAAATTCAGTGGTAATATAATAACATAAACGAATATTTTATTAAAGCATTTAGTAAAGATAAAACCAAGACAGACAGGCAGTGGTTAAGAGCAAAAAAAACCAAACAATGAACAGCAGTAAAATAATTAGGTCATGTAAATATCTTCACAGTTCCACTCTGTTAAAATATCTCTGCTAAATCAGACAGTATATCCTTATCGTATTGCATTATCCCTGACGGAATTAAGAAGACATACAAAAACTAAGCCTAACTCTAAGTGACAGTACAAAATCGATAACATAATCAATACAGCTTCAGGGTACATAAAATTATCTGAGTATATTAGTTAAATGTGAATTCACATATGGAAGTGTGTCAGGGAGAAAATGAGTGTGAATAGTTTCATGCTGACATACATGCCTGCATAAAGCAGACAAATTGAGAATTAAGCTGAATTCCAAATAACCAAGAAGATGAAACACCACAGAGAAACAATTTACTTATGCCAATGTCAGCTAACATATACATGAGCAATTCGAAATAACTATGAAAAGACACACCATTACTATTTCAGTTTCCTGAGGCAAATAACATGATTCAGAAAAGCTTAAACTTTTTCCATTAATCTGCTGCAGAAAAAGAAAAAAGTAAACACACTATTTTATAGCATTTTGTAGTTATAGTTAAACTCAGGGAGATGACAACATCCACTTGCTCATGTGTTGTCCCTACACTTCGGAGTCACCACTCTCATTTTTGTACCAAGACTCAAATTTTCCCTTTCCTCTCCCTACTGACAGTAAAGGTTTTCCATCTCTTCAGACACATGAGCTCAGTCTCAATCGTGTAACACTTCTTTACAGACTTCACTGATGTGACAGTGACCATAAAAAACAAACCACATGCATGAATAGGTGTGGATGCACCTCCAGCTGAAGCCCCTCCATCCCTGAGGAGGTGAGCTTCCAGCTCTCATCATTCACAGCTATTTGGCCATTGCCCCTCTTTATCAAAGAAAAGGCAACAGGCCAGCTGGAAGGATCTCAGAGTTGGGATCTAGCCTACCAGCTGGCAACAGGGCACAGACATGTAGGTAATATTATGGATGGAGGCATTCTTCAACCCTCCCATTGGAACAGCGATCCATTAACACATTTCAGATTTGTTGGAGCAAAGAGCAGGAGCATGGCTCTCTGTACACTAGCAACTGAACCTTCAACTGGGAGAGCAAAATCCAGAGTTCTGGTTACTGAGCCAATTCTAATTTTGTGTTTTACATTAAACTGCCACTGGTTTCTCTTATTCTGAAAAATTACACTGAAAGTAAGTCATATTCTAATGTCTGCATGGACTTTATATTTCTGGAAAAGCCTGCTAAATGGTCTTGCTCATGGCTATGGCTGTATCTCAGTTTCCAAGTGGTACAGAAATTGATAAACAATCACAAATAAGAAGCAGCATCTACTACCCATTACAGTTTTTCCTGTGGGCGATAACAACAGTGCAGTAAGCCTTTATTCACTCTCTTTTTGTTTGTTTCCATTACTAACACAGAGCACATCAATTTACTACACCAGAGCTGAAAAATCTGTTTGCATGTGCCACAAACACTGCAGTGAAGTCAGAAGGGAGACTACAAGGCCTAAGGAGGTTGCTATTCACAATGCTCCAGGCAGCAAGTAGAGGAGGGGGTAGATCAGCCCATTATAGACCTTTTCGTGCTAAACAAAATGCAACAATAGAAATTATACTTCAGAGAATAAATGTGACCTGTCAGGGATGATGGGCTGGATGAAGCAACAGTCTTTCTTTCTATCTATAAATTTGGCGATAAACACAATAGGGGGGGTGGGGGGAGGGGGAAAAGCTAGAGGCAATGCTTAAGTACTGTGTGGTTCATTCATGAAACTGAATTCCTGTGACAGACGCATTAAGAGATGCACTGTCTCTGTTTTGGACGGACTGATACAGAGCAGCTTCAGGAAGTAAATGTGCAACTTAATTTTCATGAATCAATTACGAACTCAGAGCTGCAATGTAGTGGAAAAGTTGGAAGAAAAAACTCCCCTTCCTGAACAAAAATGCACATACTTAATGCTATTTCATAGTTCAGCAACACTTGAAACCTTTTTATTATTTAGAAAAATCTTTAAAACCTGCACTGGAATTGATATTTTCATGAACCAATGCAACTGACATGTAATAAATATTCACATATTTATAGTGCAATTAGTGAACTATACTCCTGAAAAATGAAAAAGCCATTAAAGAACTGATATTTGCCATTTGAGAAACTTACCCTTGTTAAATAGTAGACCAGTGAAGTGGATGATCTAACAATAAAATAAATACAGAAGTCTCATCTACCTTAGATGAGCATTTGGCATTGATCTTAGAAAATATGAAAAGTTATTTCAGCTTTCTCCCTTCTCTGCTTTCTTCAGCACAAACTATTCCATTTTAAAGACTCCACCATATAGGACAATACAATGACATTTACATGAGAAGATAAAGGAAACTCAAATGAATATAAATGTTGTTGCACCTCACTTTTCTTGTCATAGGCACTAAAATAATAATCTGATAGGTTATATTTAAGTATAGGTAACAAACTGTGCTAACTTACAGGAGAAGAGAACACATATTCAGGCAGGGAAAATTAAAAGTTAATAGAGAATAATACTCTAAAAAGAAGTATTATTGATGTCATCGCTATATACTACTATATCAAACCTGTCATTACAAAGAAGTCTCAAAGCCATATTATTAAACAGACATTTGACCTACAGTTTTCAAAAAAAAACAGGTCTGTAAGAATTGCAAGCCTTAGTTCTTAGGAGACCAAAACAAAGCAACCTCTAACACATCACAGAAATCCCATGAGGAAGGCCTACTATGTTCTCTAATGCAGACTATTTCCTGTACTGTTTTACTGAGTCCTTTGTCCAGTTAATAAATAATTAATTGACTGGACTTCCAACTGAAAATTCCCTCTTACCAGCATTTTTTGCCCTGTCTTTTAACTTGAAGTGTTACCCTTTTTTTTGGTGGTTGCACATATATGGAAAAAAGCCTTCTACGTTTTCATTCCTGATCTCACAAGACTTGAGAAAGACACTGTGCACAAATGTGTCCCCAGAACCATTTGTAGAGTGGAAGCTTGAATACCCACTTGCTTCATAATTTCTGTGAGTACACACACATACCTTGTGGAGTCAGAAATACCTTTGGCTCAGATACAAGAGAATCAGAAAAAAAACCTTGAGTCAGAAACCACTGAATCCACTGCTTTCAACAGCGTTGGTCAGGGTCTTGTATTACATTGTCTTTCCTTCTGCCTTATGATTTACAATCAATGATTTACAACCACTTGCCCAGTGAACTTCTTAAAATACATCTGAAATACCTCACTCTCTGCTTTGCCTTTTTGTTTGTGTAGAGGCATAGAATACACATAAAATATTCATGTTCCAGAATACATAGTGTGGCTTGAAGAACAGAGGTATATGGAAAGGTGGTGCATCCACATTTTAAGTTGGTTTTGTAGAGGATCTGACAAAACACCCATGAAATCTTTCCATTGTCTTCAACAAGCATTACATTAAGTTATTTGGAGCCTGTGTATGCAGACTGCCATAGCTATTATACCATCAGCTGGAGCATCTGAGTGCTAACGTATAACAACGTTAGCATTGAAAAAGAGTGAAAAGCACACATAAGGAGCTCCATAAATTTGTTATAAAACCCATTACTAAATTTTATTTAGCATTTGCTCCTGAGGCTTAGTGTTACACTAAATTAATAGGGTTACAGTTTCTATTCAAAAGATTCCCTTAAAGTATTACATAAAAGATTAAAAACCACACTGTAGTAGCAATGAGAATCACATTTAATCACATGAAGAACAAGAATCTGTCTTTAATGTCTTTAATGTCTTTATTTTGTACCTTCAGGCCCTACATTATAGCCCAAAGCATAGTCTGAACATCTTGTTATTTCTCAGGTTAGCATCAACACATATGGACAGCTGCGTGGATGCGTAAATATAACAATTTGAGAATATTAAACATGCAAATACTAAGATGGGACTGACACAGCATAAAAGTCCATGGTGTGCAATACTCTAACCTGTTAAAGACAACTTGATTAACCATTGACTTCAGTAGTGTGGTACTGTGCACTTTGGGATCATCCAGGAAATTTTCAAGAAAGGACTCTCCCATGTATGGGGGAAAAAGGTTTTCTGTATTGATTTTGCCTGATCTGTACCTGTCCCTTGCTGGTGGTGTTCACAGGTTGTGTGCATGACTAGAGAATTTGCAAAGTTCCTAGAGCATTTGGAGGGATAAGGAAAGGAGAAGACAACAACATCCAGGAATTAGACTCTGAAACATGCAGGCAGTCTCAGTGAAGAGATGTCACTACTCCTCAATTCCAATTCAGTGACACAGATGCTGTTTTGGGGGAATTTCTCAAATACACTTCCCAGAATTGTTACAGACTCACAGGAAAGCTTCCTCATTCAGTCCATATCCCACTGCCTTGCTGCATGCCAGGGATATGCCAGCAGACCCTTCTCACTAGAATACATTCCTTCCAAAACATGTCCCCTGCTGCATTTCCAGCTCCAAAGCTACATTAGCTTAATAAAAAAATACCCCTTGCTCTCTTCAGCATCAGATCAGGGTGCTAGTCTATCAATCACTGCTCCCTCCAGACTAAAATGTCAGCTGTTCGTAAGCCTCACTGGAATTACTGCAAGCGCCTTACAAGTAAAGTATTTGAGCCAGGAAGAGCTTAAAAAGTTATTGCGATATGAATATACATTGTACCAAAACAATTAATAGCTTTAGAAAGATTTTGTACAGAAATGAAATTAAAGTGTCATATCAATATATTTGCTCCAAGAGTAATTAGCCGTCTGGGAGCTAGGATTCTGTTGCAAGGCAAGACCATCATCAGGAACACTGCTGTCACTAAAGGTGATTGCAACCTGGGGAGAAATTTATCCTTACAAACTTAGTTTCTCCCTCTGCTATTTCAATCAAATGCAAACCTTTCCAATGACACTGCTATTTTGAGGACTTTCTGTGATTTTTAGACTGTATTCTTATCAAGATCTTAAATTTGGGATTGTGCCACAGAGCTTGGGAAGTGCTGACATTCTCATGGCACAACTGAATAAAATCAGGCCTACAGGGATCAAAGGGACACTTCAGGTATTGTAGTAATGTAAGTAAAGCACTTACCCCTTTTGAAAAAAAAGACTGAAGTGCTGCCACAATTCCAAGTATAATTTATGTGCATAAATTTTATTTCAGACTAATGCATACACTGACACTAAAATTACAACTTACTCTCCTGAACATAGATCGTTTGCAATTCCTTGATCTGCTTTTCATGAGCATAGGCATAATACTAATCAAATGACTCTGAGCTTAACACAAGTTTGGAACGCGCTACTTCCAGCTGCAGTTTTGCAGGATCCCATGAGAGCTACTCTCCAGTATGTCTGTACCCTTCTCCAACCTCTCCCACTGTCTGTATCCAACACATGGGAACTTTACACTCCATCTTGAAAGTACTTTCAGGTTTTGCCACTTTCAGCTGAGTAATATCTTTCTCTTATAACATGCACCATGCTTCACTGCATAAGATTCACTTTTTCATATCACTTAAAAAATATTTCAGTCTTTTTAATTCTGACTATACAGATTCATATCCTCCAGATATAAACACAATGGTGATCTTTAATAAATGTGGGCCATCTTCCACTAGTAGAAGTTACATGAATTGAATTAAGGCGACTTTGAGCTAAGCTCTGGGTAATACTCAATGCCCAGTTCCTACTGAGTTGAAATCTCATATGATCTGGTCCATTACATACTATAAATTTAATTTTAGTCCAATTTAATTTTAAACTAGTTGCTAGAGTAATGAAGTTTTCTCTGGAAAGTCCTTCAATCGATTCAAATTCTGCTCACCCCCAAGTAGATATCCACAATCGCATCTGGGAAAATTAAATTCCTTTCTCTGATGGTTCTGACAACTTCATTTTGCTCATCGATGGAGTTATTCTGGCTATAGCATCATGCTTTGGCTTACCTTCCTTTCTTCTGGAAAATTTCAATTGTAATTTTGTCACCTTATTTAGGAAAGAACTGTTAAAAATGCATGTTATTTAACTTTAATAACAATAAAATTGTTGGGAGTACCTGAAGTCATATTTTAATCTCTAAAAAGCCAAAAAGAAGGTAATGTTTTGTATGATAGAACAGGCTAGCTGATGTCTGGCAATCTAAGAGTAAATAAAAAACAACCCTGATGTTATCACTAACCTTCAGATCTCCTTCTTATTTAGACATATATCTGATCTTAGGGGGAGGGGAAAGTAATTTAGGCCTCCAGAGACCTACATTTAATCAGTTTCTAATCCATTTCTACACTCAGTGCCTCAGAGGGTGATTTCATCTTTAAATACATCTAATTGGATGTGTTTTAATTGAGAAAGCCTACAACATACATAATAGAACTACCAGGAGGTAAAGAGCAGTTTTGTATTTTAATGTGTTTATATTTAATTTCAAATTCAGTAAACAGGGTTTCACTCTCTGCTGGAGTAAATTGGTGAAACCCAATTAACTTCCAAGGGACTGTTCACAGTGTGTAGCATATGTGAAAGTCTTGGATGATTAGAGTCTAAGGACACCTGCAAAGCATCAGTATAATGTCAATGAAAAGAAAATATTTCATACTCCTTCTGCAACACCTCTGAAAAGTTCAGCTTCATAGTGGGAAGGGAGGGAAAATTGCTTTACTGTTTCTTCATTTGATTGAATTACTAATCTTGAATTAAATTATTAATTTTGTATTACAATAATAAATTAAATTCTGATAAAAATGCATATTCATTTAGGTAGAGGAAATAAACTGCATTTGATAAATTGCATTGCTCCATCCTGATAATTCTATATGAAAACATTTCAGAGGTATTGATAGTACTAAATATTCCAAGTGAACCTAAGCTTCTGCAGTACAAATTTTACCACCTGAAAATTTTTCTGCATTCAAGCACTTCATTAAACGGTGCATCAAACTTCCAAAAACTGTATGTAGATGAGTCCTTTCAGTGTCACTCCATGTACGAAAAGGTTTGTAAGATGTGTGCGTAGATTACTATTTGATTAATTACATAAATCAAGTAGACATATTTTTGCTTCCTAACCAGACTTTTCTACTTACTCATTAGATTAGAAACTCCCATTTAGAATAATTCAAAAGAACTCACATTACTGAAAATTTGTTAGTTAGTGATTTTGCAACTAAATTTTTATGAATTAATATACAAATACTTTAATTTAAAATGTGCATATTGCAAATATCCATTCAGTTAAAATTATTTGAATTTAAATTAAAAATTACTCCTTAAAAATATGATCAATAAATTGTTTTACCATTTTATAATACAGTCTAACACTCAAAACATCTCAAACTATTTTCTGCTAACTCCACTTTTCAGCATTTACATTGGGCTGTAACCTTCTTATAGAAATAACACTTTGTACAGAGAAATAGAACCAACATGAGGATGTTAACTGGGTTCAAATGTTTACTTCTGAGTGCAGAGGTGTATGCCCTTCTGCTGCAACAAAACTAGAAGTTATGTCTAAAAACGGGATTACTCATCTGCACACTTACCTCCTTTTTCACTGTAAGCATCTCTAAAGAATTTATTTTGCATACATATGTTTTATACACTGTAGAAATAAATACCTCCTGCCATCAGATTAAAGTAACTACCAATCAGCATAATGTTGGCACTGTAGGTTTGGATGAAAAAACAAACAAAAAAAACCAAGGAAGCCTTTCCTCCTAAACCATTCACTAATTTGTGACTTTCCAACATGTGTGTCTCCATTTTCTCTCTCATGGAATCTTTCTAATTTTACCATGTTTTAATGGGAAAAGGACAAGAATCAAGTTAATAGCTGTTCCCTGTACAAGTATCACTACTCTCTTTCAGCAAGGCAATAAAACATCTAAAAAATTATGATAAATACTAAAACACCATTTCTCATATATATTAACATTTCCAGCTAATAAAATTATCTTCTCGGATTTAAAGCAGTTTTCTAAATGGGAACAAAACAGCTGCTTTTCTGTAAGGGACATGTAAATCTTTTTAGTTGATTTCCTGATTATATTTGCTTTTCTGATTATATGCTTTGATTTTTCATTTGTACAACTTAGCCATATAACCAAGTTTGGAATAAACTTTAATTCCACAACCAATCTTTGCTGATGCCAATAAGCTTTGTAAAATGAGCTTTTATGTATACTAGGAAGATCAATTATAGATGAATCTAAGATGCTTCACAATAACTTTCAGACAAACCATGACAGTGGACTACGCATTAAGTACAACACAGAAACAGTAGAGATTCTTGAGCAAGCCTTTATGTCTACACAGTGCATCCAAAAGGTAACACAGCTACTTTAGCATGGTTTTTCATAGTTTGTAATGGTGGTGTTCTGCAGTATGTATAGAAAGGCTCAGGGAATTGTCTGAACGCTACAGAAAAGGTACTCTGTATTTCTGATTCCCTTTATGCACAAGAAAACAATAAAAGCTTAATAGGAAAACAAATAAAGCATAAAGATATCACATAGCAACCCTCTGCCAATGCACAGTAATTGTCCTACTTGTCCCACGGGGAAATTCTCTCCCAAAACTTGCAGGATTAGGATTTACCTGCTGCTCTGACAATTCAAAGCATCTACCCCAGCTCTATGAGTCTAGCATGACTGTAAAGAAAGTAGTCTAACTGTGACAGTTTTGGATATCAGTATTAACTGGTTTACACTCCAGACAAGAGTGCTAACACTGAGAACAACCATGCAAACAACTTGAAAGAATATCCCTGTACATTAGTAGAATGAACTACTCAATTAGCAGCAAAAAGTATAATGTCTTGTTCATAAGATAAGCCTCCCCAAGAGAAAACTAGGCTAAGTGAAGCTACATAGATGCTTCTAGTCTCTGTGTTATTACATTTGAATTTAACACAGGTATTCTTAAATATACATGACAATCTGCAGCACAACATACCTTCAGCTGCTCTGAAGATGCTGTTCATTACAAATTGGCAGCTCCAATTACTACAGTTTGTCATGTTGGTTAACACAAAGGAACAGCAGAGGCAACCCTTACTCATTTCCCTGAAGGAGAATTATGCACTGTAAAAATATCTGTTTTAGGCAGGAAGAAGTGCAGTTGTTATACGCTAGCTCTGAGTAATGGCAAAAATGTTGGGGAACTAACACACAAAGGACAAAAGAAGGATCAAGGCCCAATTACTGGCAGCAGCTTTGTGAAGAACTTTTTTGAACATAAAATCATAATCTTAGCTGAACAAGAATTAGGATGAAAACTGCCCTGATAAGGACATCTACAGCTCATCTAAGCACACCAATAAAAATTAAATGAGAAAAATCAGAATGAAGACCTAAAAAAGTTGCACAAACTGCAATAGCAGTAAAATTCAAATGGTGGATTTTGTTGGAATGGATGTCTTTTCTCCATGTATAAATATTGTGGAAACCTTGCAGGGAAACAGAAGAATTTAAATAACTTGTCAGTTTTGGGAAGTTAAACAGAGAAGAGCTGATTATCTCCAGTTATCCTTTTGCTTCTAAGCTCACTTTTATGACATATTTATGACTTCACGACATAATGTAAAAATGGATGTGAGTCTATAGTATGAAACACATGAGAGTAGAATCCCTTCACATTCTTTGTGCACTGCGCTGACACAAGATCACTCACACAGGCATAAATATTCTAGACTTGTGTCCAATAATGCTACATCTTCCTGCTGGAAATATCTAATAAAGGTTTGAGCTATGCAGCGTAAATCTGGCCAAGTGGTATGACATGGAAGCATACCATTGCCATATTTTCAAACGGTGGCAGTTCTGAATATTTTTCAGGACACTTTTCTTCTGCTAAGTTTCCTTTAATTCTCTGATTGGATTTCCTAGATTTCTGTGAATGTCACTGAATAAATCAGAACACCAGACCACTTTCTCTGAATTTCTGCCACAAAATTAACTGCCAGTAATGAGTAGCAGATACTGCTTTGTAGTAAAATAGACAGATGGTCAGTTAATCTTAGGTCTTGGCAAAAACCAAAAGAGAATATTACTAAATAATAAAATAAATGAACACATCAAATCCAGTCTGTCTTAGTTTGGATATGAAAATTAAACTCTATTCATGTTATTCTTGTCCAAATATCATGAGTATATTACACCAAATAAAATTTCCCAGGGAAGAATTCTCTCAAGCCAGAATTAAGCTGTTCATATTGCTCCAGTAATTGCCAAGTAGGCTTGATAAAAATATTGAAAACAGGGAGATAATTTAAAGGGAGTCCTCTTTTAAATTTCAAGTGTCCTCTAAAAATTTACTGACATGCTACAAACTATAAAACTAGACAACTTCATTTCCAAGAAGGTTTGAGAGAAAAAAGCTCTGTTACACCAAATATATAATATTTGTAAAAACTGAAAACAAAGTAGTGATTTGATACTTTCATTTACATGAAATAAGTTTTCAATTCATGGAAAGGTTGATTAAAAATATTGAAAAATATAAAAATGGAAAAAAAATTTTGCAAATACTCCGAAATTGAAGTGTGACCTTCCAGATAATTTTTATCATTTCTCTCTGCTGTAAAACTGCAGACACCGATGTAAGCATGCAACATGTTACTTCATATGAGGTTCTTATGGGATTAGCCGCTCAGATTTTTTTTAATTAACAATTCTGTTTGTGATATTTTTTTAAATTAACAATCCTATTTGTGATTTTTTTTTTCTTACTCAAAGTTGATGAAATAATAAGAGCCCTTACTGTGAATGCAGCTGTATCAATACAACAGAGAAGATATCTTTATGGGAGAATGATTTGCTCCTTTGTATGGCAGAAGTAACAATTCCAAAATAAAGTTTTATTTAAAAAGGGTTACGCACCTTTACTTCGCATGTTATGTCCCTATTTGTAGCAGTTACAAATACATACATAAGAATCTACAAAAATAAATTCATGAAACAATACAAAAACTATGCACAATCTCTACTTCTTCTAGTCCTTCCGTTCCCATCCTTTGATAATACCTCTGCTTAATAATAACCCCCAAAAAGCAGTTCAGAGTAAAGTTAAACTATATCCAAGACACACATTTTCTTCACTAAGCAAAGCTCATAAAGACAACAGATTAAATTTGTCTTGGATAAAAGGTTGCGACATACATCTACCAGCTATCATTCTGCATAGCAAAGGAAAAGGGTTATTCCTTTGTCTCTCTGGAGATTGTAATACTATCATCAACAACAAATACTTCCAACACTCATGTTCAAAGCCAGAAACAAGACAACAAAACTGTAATTTCAATACTTTAACAGTCCCAAATAAGCAAAAATAAAAGGAGGAAAATTGATGTGAATGGTATGGACAAAAAAGGAATCTCTTAGGGATAATCAGAGAAGAAGGAAATATGTGACATTATATTTCGCAGAAAGCTTTTCAGGAAGATCAGTCTTACAGAAACTAGGGCAGCTGAATGCACAGACATAGACAAATGGAGATAAACACAAAGAAATGAATGACGCACAAAAAAAGCGCAAGGCAACAAAACCCTCCAAAAAAAACCCATAGGAGGCCCTGTACAAAGCTGTTGAGGACAAAAAAAGCTCTAGTCCACCAACAGCACAGAAAAATGTCAAGAGGAAAAGACTTATACATCAGTCAAGCATTTTTGGGACAACAGATTGTTTTTAAAACAAGAACTAATCCCAAAGCATAGGGATCAGCCCATCTATCAACCAGGAAGAAACTTGACATTAGGAAGAAACCAAGACTTTAACATAAGAGACAATTCCATATTAACAACTCGAATTCAAAAATTGCCTATCAAGTGTTTTGCTTGGTATCTTTGAAATAAAGATTTGAACAGAAAAAAAAACAAAAACAACAAAAAAAACCCTGCATTGGTTAATTTAAGTGCTAATGAGACCAGAAGTAATGCAAAAAACCTCATACAATTATTGAAATATGCTGGAGAAATCCTATTGCCAGATGGTATAGGTTAACACTTAGGAAGCTAGACAGAAGAGGAAAAACAAAAGCCTGCCCAATATTTTTCAACAGTATCTATGAAAAGCTTGGTCAGGATGATAGAAGAAATCTGCATTCCACAAGGATTTTTTAAGAAATGCCACTTTTTCAACTTTTGCAACACAGTGATGTGAAGGAAAAACGAAAGGGGAAAGAAGAATTACTATAAAATGTGTGCAGAACTTACATCTTTACACTCACTGGTGAGGCAGCTAGATTCTTCATTAGAATTCAGTCATCACTGATTTTCCATCTGCTGTTGGGAGATCTGTATTCCAGGAAGATCAACAGGAAGAGAAAAAACCCAAACCCAAGAACACACTTTGTTCAAAGTTGGTGGTACAGTACAATCTTATCTTAAAAGTATAAATTCATGATACATCCCTAATCTGCCAACAGATTTGACCCAGCACCAGACTCCTCTGGAATCCAAGCAACTAGAGTCAGGATTCAGTCCCCAGGTTTCCTGTGGATATTCTTTTGATTGGTGGAAAAAAGATCTAATGGCATTTGAAACGTCCTCTCCTCCGTTTCTGAACCACGATGGATCTTGATACTGCAAATGCAGCAGACTGCTAAAATGTGGATAAAACTATGCAGCATCAGCAACAAAACTAATTCTTGAAATTTTGATTGCTATGACTGGAAAAGGCCAGGCAAGTACTAGAAAATCCTCTCACTTCTATCCAGTCAGTCTGACCATCCCTTTTTAGGAATAACAGCACATGGCAAAGCTGTTCCAACATTTTAAGCCAAAAAGAGAAAACGAAGTAAAAACTAAGCATGAAGGGAAACAAATTCAGCTCAGTGCTTTCATAGGCAGCTAAGCACAGTTCGCAGTTTTGAAAAGTTTGCCTAGAATAACAAATAGGAAATCTGTAGAAGGTGAAGAGAGATGAATACACTGATTTATCCTTCCATTTTTCAACATCTTTACAAAACTGTGTGCTGATCAGCACTGCAACATACAACTACTAGGAATTAAGTAAAAACCAGGAAACAAATCTCATCAGTTATTGTCAGGTTATTATTTTACGGGCTGGGGTTATTTTCTGTTTTAATATGGGAAGGGTTATTATACCACTAGGACAATGTGAAAATTTCCAGCACCTGAGGCCTTGTTGTTAAAAATAAAATAATTTTTTTTCCAGAAGTTTACCTGACAATGTCATTCGAAAGACACAGCTGGCATCATAGCTCTATATGTAAACATAACAGCCAAACTCTCACTGCTTGTGCTTGTCTTGTTGTTTTGTTTCATTTCTATTTCTTTTACTTTGTACAGTACCAGGAAAATCAAACAGTTATCCCTATCAGTATGGATATATCACAAGGCTCAAAAAAAACCAACACAAAACAAAACAGAAAAAAAAAAAAAACCACCCTGGGAACAAAGGAAACAACCATGTCCAAACCACGTAAGTCATAAGTAGGTGGGTTAGATGGGCTTCACCTCACCCAGTCATCTTAAAGCAAGAAAAACATAATTGTGAACAAAGACATTGAAGAGAAAAAAAAAGTCACCCCAACAACTGCGATGGGTGGGAATGAAAATTTGCCCATTTAAGTGTCACACGTAGAAAGCCTAATCAAAGGATCAAGGCACATCTTCACAGGAGAGCCTGATCCACGGTCATCATACTGAAAGTCAGGGTCCAAATCAACTATAACATCATCCAACTCCTCTTAAAATGCTAACAATAATGACAAAATGGAAAACTACCTTTATAGAGTTGAAATCTTCTATTCAAAAGCTCCTCTCCCACCTATTTAAAATTAAAAACTATTAATTTTGCTACAGGCTTGCAAGTACACCAGTAGAGCTGCCTGGAACAGAAATTCTGCTTTTTTTCCTCTGTATTAGCCCACAGAAGACAGTACTGAACAAATGTACCTTTGGGACAAAATAAGTCTGAAAAAATGTCATTATCGGAGACTACGTAAACCTAACCTTCCAGGAGAGTGAGCTGATTGCCAGGTTTCTGGGAACAGCATGGAAGATGCAGAAATTCATTAATACTGGCTAAAAAAAAAAAAAAAAAAAGGGAAAAAAAAGGAGCGTTAAGCCAATGTTGACTTTATCTGATAATTCCAGCCTTTAGATACAAAGTGTTGCTCTGTGAATAAAATAGGTAATTCAAAAGTATAGGTGATTTGCCATCTTCTGGTTCTTTGCTGTGTGGGAAAAGTTTTCGCTTAAGTTAATTAAAGTATCAGATCGACAATGTCAGAAGTTCCGACTTGCATTCCATTGACATATATTCCATTGTCATATACAGACCAAAGCTAAGGCTTTGGTAATCTTTTGCAATATCTAGCAAAAGTTATAAAGACCTAAACCAAAGACTAAAATGTAAGGACGTAGCCAAAATACCAAATGAATCCAAAAAGTTGTCAAGAAAATTAAGAGCTTCATGTCAGCACAGAACACAATTTCTCAGCTATCTAGGAAGCAAAGTAAATTGCACTGATCTTGTTAAATTTATTGCAATGCTGACACTTAAAAATTGACAGAGTACGCGTAGTCATTATCAAGTTCTACAATTGCTTAACGTATTTATGTTTCATTACAAATAAACCTTATTAGAGTCAGTATGTATGTCTAATAAGAAATCTGATCCTGTTTAAAAGTAAATTGAATTTAACTAAAACGAACTTTATTTCTCTGTCATTCTCACAGTTAGAAAAAAACACCATTACAGAAGCTTGTGCCCTTTGACCAGAGTTTGAATCAGGTCTGCAACGGGTAAAGTGATCTCATCTTTGTCTCAGATGATTTTGAACTTGAAACCAGTAGGATATCAGCTGGCCAAATAAGAAACTCAACAGCAGAGGAAAGAGAAGTATCTTACAAAGCCTTGATCTAGAAACAACTGAAGTGTCAATCTTGACTTTAAATATGGAAGCAGAGAATCTGACTATGAAAAAATCTAGAATTTGAGCTAAGTCTACAGCAATCTGAATATTCAGAGAACGAACTCCACAGCAGGCAGTAAACTCGAGTGTGACCTGACTTTCTTCCAGCACTGATGGAAGAAGAATGAAGCTTACCAGAGGGAGAGAGGAGAAAAGTGACCAACGGTCACTTGAGGAGAGTAGCTTTTGTAATAGTACAATAAGAATAACATTTTGTAGACATGCTGAGAGCATGGAGAAGACTGGAACACACAGTTCTCAGTAGTCACTTGGATAACTGTCCACTCATATGTACCAGGAGCTTTATATGCTGGTTTTCTGAGTTTGAGAAAAAACATATGCTGGCAAAGAGAGTCCTGGAGGTCAGTTTTCTGCCTGAACCAATTTACACAAAAAAATTTATAATCTCTGTCCTTTCCTTTCTACTATCAATGAAGACACAACACTGACAGGCTTTAAGCTGCTGAAATTCTTTAACTGTGCATGCTCTTTCTTAAGTTCTTCCCCTCTTGCTACATATTTAAAATTCAACCAGCGGCTGCTACAGTAGTGAGCTTATCATACAATGTTGCCATTCAGACAGATTTGCATATCAAGGAAAAGAGGTGGAGTAGTTTAATCACTTCTTCTGGCATGCAAGAGATTAATATTAATTACAGTCTTCCAAGTACCATTTAGCTTCTTAGCCTTCCTGGTGCTGATTACTTTGTAGCACTTTTGTGCAAGGAGCTTGTTTTACATTTATTTACAGTACATGAAACCCTGGAAACAAGTCTTGTGTGTTTTGAATCACAAGCCAAATGATACATGAGATGCATAAAACAAAGCTGGAATCTATTTACTGCTAAAATATTCCAGTTAATATGGTCTCAATATAGGCATATCCTATTTAAAGCCTCTGCACAGAACAATGTGCAGGTCTCGAATTAACAAGCAGTTAATTAAAGTGCCAAAGTATATCCATCTAAGAGACAGAAGACTAAATATCTTAAATTAACACAAGATTTATAGACATTTCTTTGTCATTGCCCTTTCAAACGTTGAAGACACGAGATAATGTATGGATCTGCAAATTAGGTAAAGTATACTAATCTCTCTTCCAAAGTGACTATTCTGACAGGACAGGGGAAAAACATCATCAGACAAAACCAGTACTTTCAGGTCCTTCACAAGCAGTACACAAACAATGTTCTGTTTAAACAGACACAGCAATATAATACTAATTCAGAAAGGATTAATCTCAAAGCAGTGGTATTTCTACCTTTCATTTTCTAGGCAGTCAGAAACCGTAAAAATTAGCATGACAAAAGAAAAATGGAGAGCTATTCTCATACGCTGATCTATAGCCTATACTATCACCAGCCAACCAGTAAAAAAAAACCTCCCTACCTATATTTGGATTTGTACAGAAATGCTTACATTCCAATTGCAAAACTGAAATAATCTAGATGCTTTAGCAACTGGAAGTGAGTCGCTGTTAGAACATTATAGGAAAACAGTCATATAGAACAAGCTACAGCTTTCAGGTTTAATGGTTTTAGGGAATATATATGAGATTTTGTCCTCTATGAAGAAATGAACCAAATAAAGATCTTATCAAGAATAATTTAATTCCGATCAAGAAAAACAGTGTGATTTTGTGATCATGGAAAACATTTCTAAAGGAAAATAACATTTTGGAAAGGGATAAGAAAAGTAGATGCATTGGAAAAAATCATGGGAGAATTAAGAGAGAAAGTGAATAAAATTAAGAAATCAAGTTAATTTTATTCCAAGAGGCATGGGCCACAAGAAACACTCATATGTCACAGCTGAAGGAAGGAGCTTGCTAGTATCATGCAAGTTCAATCAATACAGAATTAAAATATCCAAACCCAGATAATGAAGTCTAAGAAGTCATTTTAGGAGAACAGTTTCTAGCATTAGATTAAACAATCCAGAATATGCAGCAACATATAGAATCAAATGAGAAAATAGTTCATGCCCTAAATAAAAGACTAAAGAAGTTGCCCTTTATACAGCTGTAATGTCAGCGGGGGGGGGGGGGGGCCAAAAAAAAAAAAAAAAAAAAAAAAAAAAATATAAACCAAACCC